>NC_048445.1:21354661-21654661 GCF_004353265.1 Vitis riparia
GGATCAAGGCCTGGCATGTCCTCATAGGACCATGCGAAAACGTCCAAGTATGCTCTGAGCAGCTGGATGAGGCTGTCCCTCTCATCAACAGATAAATCTGATCCGATCCTCAACTCCCTAGGCTGATCTGCTGTGCCGAAATCAACAATCTCTGCGTCCCCTACAGCAGGTGAAACTCTCTGATCAACGGGATCCGAATCGGGATCGGGAGATGAGTCATCATCTGAATCATGCTGTGCAATCTCATCATCAATATCAAAAATCTGTGATGTGGGTGAAGGTGGTGCAGATAAAGCAATATCACGAGACGCAGGCAAATACTCAAAAATGCTCAAATCCATAGATGAATCATGGGAAACAATGTCAGAACGGGAGACGAACCCCGACAGAACGTCAAATGAAAGAGGTGAGTCCACAAAGTCGGACACTCCCTCAACAATGCCAACATGGCTATCAATCAAATCAACAACAGATATAGCATCCTCAGCAATCTCCGGAGCAAGGGCAGTCTGGATCTCCTCAACGATCTCGACGAAGGATACCCCGAAAAGGTCAAAGGATGAAGCAAGCCCAGGCTGAATAGTCTCCTCAATCTGGCTCAGGCTCAGGGCGAGCATCTCGTCGGTATACTCGTCATGTGGCACAGCTCCGTCCACTCTGTCGGTGATCTCGGCAAATGCCCCATAATCATCGATCTCGTCAGGGAAGCAAAGTGTCATGAGGCTCGTGCGATCTGGAGAGGAAGGAGCAATCAACACAGAAGTCGAAGAACCAGGGGCTCCATCTCTCAATCGTAGCTGCTGGACAAGGCGCTGAAGCTCGGCCTCCTGAGTGGTGCTAAGTCCTCCAATGATCCCACCAGATGGCGCATGCGGCTCCGATGCCCTCACAAAATAATCTGCTAGGCTCCTGGTGTACGGACGCACAGGATAATAGAAGGGCGTATGAGTCAGTCGAGCCCTCACCCTCTCCTTGCGCAATCGCGCCATATAGAGATAATCGGCCTCAGTGGGGATGAACCCGAGCCCGAACGGTACATCATGATCAGGGATGGCTATGAACTCGCTCGGTCCATGCTGACGCCGACCCAATCCCATGCCAGGAAGATAGGACATGCCTCTCATCATATCAAGCACTACAGTGCTGCCATGCTGGTCAAAGGACATAGCGACGAAGTCCCGGCAAAAGTCCTCTAGCTCCACGGTCTGTACCTCATCAAAAGTGAATCCAGTCAGAAAAAGATCGTCGTCGCCATGGCTGATCTGGAGCACGGGCTCAGCGGAAATGAACATGTCCCCTGCCGACTGTACGACGACTACCTGGCCCTCATGGATGAACTTCACTTTCTGATGAAGTGAAGAAGGAATGGCTCCAGCTCGGTGAATCCACGGTCGGCCCAAAAGCAGGTTAAAGGATGTAGGAATCCTCAAAACCTGAAAGACAGCGATAAATGTGGCCGGACCGATCAGGAGCTCCATCTCCAGTGTACCCATGACCTCTCTACGGGTGCTGTCATAAGCTCGGACGGTCTGAGTGGATGGGCCAAAATCAGATGGTGCGTACCCAAGAGCGATGGCGGTGGCCAGAGGACATACGTTCAGGGCCGAGCCATTGTCTAGAAGGACAGATGGAACTCGACGACCTGAACAGCCAACAGATATATAGAGAGGACGCGTGTGGTCTGAACCCTCTGGTGGCAAGTCATCATCAGAAAAAACAATACAAGTGGCTCTGCCAGCCGTCATCATATGAATGAGTCCCTCGGGGGTGGTCGTGGTATCAACTCTGATCTGGCTCAGAGCTCGAATCAATGCATCCCGATGAGTACTGGAGGACGCTAAGAGGCTCCAGATAGAAATACGAGCCTGAGTGCTCTGCAACTGCCTCAAAATCTCATCATCCTCTGCTCTGACCTCCTCCTGGGATGCAGAAGTACCCTCAACTGGCCTAGCTGCCGCGGCTGGAGGTGGCTGTCGCATCACTCTACCCCCTCGAAGAATATACTGGACATCCGGAGTCTGAGAAATATCAATATGTGGAGCCTGAACCTCCTCGACATCTGGGACCAAGATGAACGGCGTCTGAACGCTATAACGTGTGAATGTCAGAGGCTCGGAAGTAGTAGCCTGTACAGACGCTGCCTCAGGAAATAATCCGAAGGAAGTGGGCACCTGAGGCCCCAAAGACATGCTGCTCATCTCGTAAATATCCCCCAACTCTATGGGCTCTGGATCTATGTCATCCCAACTCATCATGCAGACATGGTCATCAGAATCAGCAAAATCCAGGAAATGAATACCTCCGTCTGGTGGAGGAACTGCATGCGTGGCATGGGCCGGTAGTGGGTTTTGGGTTACACTCGGCTGACCCAAGTGAACCAAACCCTGATCAATCAAGTCTTGGATGGCATGCCTCAGTGCAGTGCATCGATCAGTCTCATGCCCTAGCCCCTGATGATAGGCACAATGCAAATCTGTCCTGAACTGAGGAGGTAGAGGCTGAGGGGGCGGTCTCGGAGTGAGTGCAGTCAACAAACCGGCCTCTATGAGCTTCCGAAGAGCCTGGCTCAACGGCATGCCTATCTGTGAAAACTGTCTCTGCGTCCTCAAAGCAAAAGGCGCAGAGGTCTGCTGAGCTCGAGGCCTAGGGTATGAAGGTGCGGGCCTCGGAGTGAACTGTGCAGCGTAGCATGGCTGTCCAGTGGCCGTATATGAAACAGGAGGCCTCTCAATGCCCTGAGCGGCATAGTAAGGTAGAGTCAATGGCTGAGCCTGATATGTCTGATCAAAAACCGGGGAAGGTGCCCGTGGCCTGAACTGCTGAGATGCATAAGAAGGATGAGGCTCGGAAAACTGTGGAATCGACTGATGACGCCTAGGAGGCCTCTGACTGGACGAACTGATAGCACTAACATCTGTCGACCTCGGTCCTACAAATGGCTTCTTCCCCTTAATGTCACTAGGGGAAGAATCTGTCCATAAACCTCTCGAGATGCCGTCCTCGACATCATATAAAGCCATAACCAGAGACCCAAAATCTGCAAACGGGACTCCGACCACATGTCTGGCGATCCTCGGCTGTAGGCTCCTCAATACCATCTGAATCTGGTCTCTCTCTGATGGTCTATCCACTATCTCAGCTATCTTCCCGCGCCAGCGGGAAATGAAAGAAGAAACGGACTCCTCTGTCCTCTGCCTCAGAGCCTCGAGCTCTCTCCTCGATACGTCTACGACAGTGTTAAATGAAAACTGTCGTAGGAACTCCTGGGCCAAGTCATCCCATGTACGGCGCCTCGAAGACTCTAGAGACGCAAACCAGCGCTGAGCCGCCCCACTCAGAGATAGGGGGAAAAGAGTGATCATCTGAAGCTCGTCCAGTCCATGAGCTCTCATCACGGTGCTATACAGTCGAAGATGGATGCGTGGACAACCGATACCAGTGTACCTCTCAATATCTGGCATCCTGAACTTAGCCGGCAAGCTGGCTACCGGCATACCCTCCAAATCATCCCATACAGCAGCTCCATCAGACACTCTCAGCTGCCTCACGCGCTGCTCAATGCGGTCCATGCGCGCATGTGTGTCATCAGCGACAGCGGCCTGGGCGACTATGGGTGGAGCAATCTCAGAAAGCCCACGTAATACATATGGTGATGCCTGATGCACTGAAGGAACGGGTGGGGGTGGTGGAGGTGGATGTGGGTCATATGGCGTCTCATCCTGAACTGCCGGTGGTCTACCCTGCTGACCACCGATCTCCTGTCTGAGGCTAGCCAAAGCCTCCTGGATAGAAGCCATGGCAGCCGTGAACTGATCGACTGTGACGAGCTGCTGATCCATATCTGGTGTATTTGAAACCCGAACTAATCTGCCCTCAACTCTGATCCACGAAACTATACCCAGACTGAGAGTAAAAACCCTGATCCTGAAAGTAACCCTCCTCTGCTCTGATCCACAAAGGTATATCAAGACGAGGAACAAAGGTCCGATCCTACAAAGCACGAAGAACGGAATAAGGATATGGCTCGGGGAATGTACAGAGGAAAAGATAATCTGAACAGGAACAAGCAAAACATCCAAGTGAAGATGAGCGGTCCGACCGTACTCAAACTCGTCCTGATCTCAGTGCACTCTCAACTGGAGACTAAACAGAGGGAAAATCGGATCCAAAACTGCGGCTACAGAGGCACGGAAAGCCCTCAGATGCACCCACGTGTAGGGAGGGAATCCTAATCGAAGGATCTACGGCTCAACCTACGAGGTCAAGGTGGCTCTAAATGGATATGGGTGGACTTTAAAATATCCCTAGCAGAAGCGATCATACCCTCCGGCGGTATGCAACCCTCTGCACGCCTCAGAAGAGACGGGGCGCTTCCATGCAAGGTGGTCATCACTTCCACACATGCACTACCTCGACATCCCAGGGGGTTTCCTATGGTGAAACCTCTCAAATTCTCAATGCTCAATAGTCAACTAGAGTGCACAGTGATGGTGTGGGTGCATCCGATAACCCTAAGAAGCTAAAACAGAAAGATGAAACACTCTGGTCGCACAACTATCCATGAAACCTAGCTCGGGGCTATACAGGTCTTCAATGATCGGACTCCAATCGACATCAAAGTGTCGCTTTCCTCCAGAATGCTCCCGTACATCGATATAGCCCGTCGCTAGACCCTACTCCTAATCTCCGGCTCGGTCAGAGAGCAAGCACACAGAAGGCCTCACACTTGCAATAGTGAGAGCCAAGATGAAAGGAATGACCGAAACCAAGAGAGTTGGAGATAGGGGGATAAATGTGCGACCCACATAGACAAACGGCATACAATCACGCAAGGGAGGGCAGTCATGCAATCATGCAATCAGGCAAAGCTCAGATATATCATCATGTACACACAAGATAAGCGAGAGTACAACAATCGAGACGAATAGTGATACAAACATCATGCTCAAAGATGATCAAAATAATATACAAACCAATGGATCAGCATTTCGAGCCGAGTGATATACAGTGGCGAGTGTATGCATGTGAAGTGATCAGAACAAGCATGGCAAAATCAGAATCAATGTGCTAATCGATGCAATAAGATCAATCATCAATAATCCAACATGTCAATGTCTCAAACGAATATATCAATGAAACACAGAAGAAATCATGGCATCGGAATCCTCAATCAAGATAAATCAATCAACACAATCGATATGTCAAAGTCTCGAGTGGATATAAAATCCGAGCATGCATCAAATATCCTCAATGTGCAATCAAGATATGAGTACCCACTAATCGACTCATCAAAAGCCACATTTGCTCCATCTTAAGTTCAAGCTTGACCCTCTAAAAATCCCCAGTGGAGTCGCCATTTTGTGGACCCCGCATTTCGGGCTCAATGCGTTTCCCACTCGATGGCGAGCTCGATTTCATTTGAAAAATGTTGATTTTATTGATTAAGAAAAATGACTTGGAGTCGCCACTTATTTTGTTTTATTTTTAAAGGGTAAACAAAATAAGAAAGAAAAACCCTAAGTGCGACTCTTTACTTTGGAAAAGGTGGTCTGTGAAAAACCGGATCGAGTTCGGGGGTCAGGTTACTTATCGGAAGGTACGGAAAAGACCGTAGCACCCCTTTAAGTCCCTAAAGTCGGGTCTCTACTAATGAGATGAAGCTGACATGGCAATCAATGTGAAAATCAATTAATACTCGAATCAATCATGCACATATGAGAATTAGAAAATACATATGAATTAACCAGAGTGAGAATGAGCGCGTACCTGGGCAACGAACCTTCATGCGCTATCAAGAAAAAGGGTTAGCACATAATTAAAGAATAAACTCAAGCATGTCATAGAGCAAAATGAATCAATCAAGTGTGATGATCAAATCAATCAATCAAAAATCACTTATGTAGGGCCCCCACCAAAACCCGTTTATTTTGCGTGAATTAATTCCATAAATTCCATTATTCGGAATTACGGAATTTGATTTTTGCTTATTTCAAAACAATTTAAAATCATGGAAGTTATGAAGGTTGCATGCCTGAAAGAAAAAATGGCAGCAAAATTTTATTAATAATGGGACTCTAAAAACAAAGCCTAAGGATGAAAATTAAAAATAAGTAAATAAATAAATAAATCAAAATGGAGTTTGAAAAACTAAAAGAAAACTAGAATCGAGAAATTATATGGAAAATGAGAGTTCTAGGACCTAAAAATAAATCTAAAGATGAAAATTTGAAAAACAAAGTTGTTTGAGGGATTTGGAAATTGGAAAATTATTTAAGGAAATAAGAATTTAAAAATAGAAATCATTTGAGAGCCAAGGGTGTGAGAAACCACTTATGAAAACAGAAATATGATGGAGAAGTGGGAAATGACACTATGGCCCAAAAATGGCCATGCACGTCATGCAGAGGGAGTCTGGAGTAGGTAGCAAATGGACTTCTGAGTCACTTTATTAGGCATGCGGCTGGCCACTGTGGTCTGCGCCCATGTTGACTGTATCCAAAATTGGAACGTTGACCTTGTTCTTCGTTGAAGACATCAAGTGACGTGTTTCATGGTGGTAAGACACGTACACTGTTGCGAAATGGGTAACTGCACCTTATATCCCTTGTTTCTTTTCCTGGGTTGTCCATCTGGGAATATACCACCACTCTCCAATGTAGACGTCCAGAATCTGGATTTCTTCTACTCAGTTTATCTGCCACCACTTTAGGAATATTCAGCTTGAACCAGGGTTGTTCAGGTTCTTGGTATCTTCCTTCATAATCTGCGTCCGTCAACGGACAATCTTCCAGTTCCTCATCGTGATCCAATACAAACTCAGGTATCTCGAGTCCGTTCCTCCTTACGTGGCTCCACAGAAACTCAAGCCTGTTCACGTGTTGAAGCTTCTGGTATAACCCTCCGTTAAAGAGAAAATGACCAAAGGTGGCGAAGAAGAGCTTGGCCTGCAGACCGAGGTGTAGGAACCTCGATGTGATCTTTAACATTGATCGGAATGACCTCGTAGATCGACCGAAGGACCGAGATTCCAGGAAAGTTATCGCTTCTCTGAACACCTGTATGCACATACACCACAGAGAACTGCTTCTCTCCCAGCTGAGAGAAAATCTTCTCCTCCAAATACTTTTTCAACACCTCAATGCTTATAACTCGAGAGGGAAAGTGCTTTCCGATGATAACAAGAACCTTCCGACTGTATCTATCCGTACCTTGGATCTTGAAGATCTGAAACTTCTCCATCAGTTGTTCTTGATCGACATGAGACAGGCCAGAAGCAGAAGAACTCATGGCTAAACCAAAGGTCCTAAACCTCAACCTCTTTTCAATAGTTTAATTGTTACAACTTACGAGCACCAATAAAGAAAACATAACAATAACAGTTTGCCCAAGTTTTGGTCGTTGTAACTTGCAAAAAGCAAAGACTCTCCGTCGGCGGACTCCCCCATATAAATATATAGAGAGAGGGTGCGGGAGTTCAGTGCTTGCAGGTACGTCTCTTAGCTGTGAACCTGGAGGACCACCCAAGGTATTACTACCCTTTTGCCCTTTCTTTTTCTTCTTTCTGCCACTTCAGCTTGGTAGAAGGCAGTGACCAATTCTGGTCTCAGAATACAACATCGGGACCCAGGTCCAGTATAATATCCTCGGCAGTGCAAAATCCGTTGTAAAGGATATGAGCAAGATGATTTGCAGACTTCATGTGTTTCAGAGATTCTTGCGCTTGCTCTAACAAATACCGAAATCATGTGATCTTCGAGATTCGTCAAAGGGATCCTTCTTATCATCGGTACGGGACTGTTTCAGGTCAGAAATAGAGCCCGCGACGTTAAAGATGGGCTCGTCGTTGGGCACGCTGAGTATGACGGAGATAACCACGTTCCGGAATGATGACAGCATGAACGACAGAAGAAAAGGAGGCATGAAGATCACTTAGACGGTAGCCATGAAAGCTCTGCAAGCTCCCGTGACTGCCTTATTTTTCATAGACCTTGCAGCATTGCTGTGGTTGCTTGGCGTTTCGGTGATGGCGGAGGCACTTCGCCGCCGGCGGCAAGCCGCCGGCGTCGTTCGAGGATAACTTTGCTTGCTCTATTTCTTTCTCAAGTTCATTTTCCTTCTTTTCAGTATTTCATACTTCCCATGCACGTGTATGAGTGAAGTTGGAACTTTAATGAAGGCTATGGATGACCTTTGGGGGGAAAATGGGATTGGAGAAATGGGTTTGTATGAAAGAGAGGTTGAAGGGATGGGGCAGTAGGTATGACTATAGTGGGCATGGTGACATGGGTATGAAAGAATATGGGTTTAGGGGTTTAGAAAATGGGTAGCAAAGAAAATAGATCAGTGGGTATTAAAGGGGTAGTAGATGTGAAGGATGAGTGGTGCAGGAGGTTGGTATGAGAGATTGAGCATGAAGGATGGCAAGAAGGAAAACGGATTATGGACGATGGGTTTGGTGGTGTCGGGTGGAGAGAGAAAAGGGTATAGTAATATGCATGGGGGCGTAATGATGGATTTCAAGCACGTTTCATACAAACCCAACAGAACCCTAGGTGCGCCAAGCATATCCTGCAGCAGCTGCAATACCATGGTCTACAAAAATAATAGCAATGAAAGGAGCCCCCCCTCTCTGCGAACGTCACAGGCTTCTCTTAAAGCATGGAATTATAGCACTTTCTTCACGGGTTTCAAAGGAGCGGTGTGGTACCAGGGTTGAAGATAGTCCTCTCAGAGACTTTAGACAAGGACCTGACCATCTATACTTCAGCAATGAAACTACATGCTTCTTCATATGGTGCATTTTCAAGAAAATAGCCTCACTCCTACTGATCCAAAACTGAAATACCCCAGAAATCCGGGCACCAATAACCACATTCTGAACAATGAAAACTTCTCCAAAAACACCTTCTCCCCTCTGGAGCTTACAGAGCTCTCTGAAAAACCTCCCTCAGCAGGCTTCAAAAACTCAACTCCCTCTGCCAGAAACGCTTCCAGCTTCTATATCCCCGAAACAACCACGAAAAATACCCATCTTCCCTCCTTGAAAAGACATGCTTCCCCAAGCAACCTGCTATCTTGCTTTCCCTTCGAACCAACGAATCACCTCTCCAAAAGATGCCAAAAATAGAGAAAAGCAAAGAAGAGAAAAAAAAAGAAAAAAAAAAAAAAGAAGAGAAAAAAAAAAGAACAAGAGAAGAAGAAGAACACAGCAGTATAGAAGGGGAAATAATGCCATTAAATCCAAAAACCTGATTCATGAAGATCAAAAGAGTTTGCAAAAGTGACTGGTGGAGGATTTAAATGAACTCAAAACTCAAACACCATATACAACAATATGCAACTCATACGCGTGAGAACAAGAATCAAGCAAACAAAAATCAGAAGCAGGTTTTATTCCTTAGATAAACAAGGCAGTCATCTAAATATCAACAAGAAACGCAAAGTGATCATAAAAAAAATAAGATAAGATGAAGTAAGAAATAAGAACATATGATGAGAGATGATCAAACCTTGCTCTTTCCTCCCCTCTGCAGCTTACAAAACCCCAGGATGTACCCTAGCAGCTCCCTCCCTGGAATCCTCTCTGAAGCTCTCACCAAATATCTCTCCCTCACAGCTAAACGAACACCTCTTCTCTCTGGAAAAACCTAGCTCTCCATGGTAGTCCCCTCCAAACGCAAGGAATCCTCAGAAAAATATCTCTCTCCCTCAGCTCCCACTCTCCCAAAACTCTCTCTCTACCCCCAAAATATCTCCTCTCCTGCAGCTTTTTTTCTTCCTTTCCTTCCTTTTTTACTCTCCCGGATTTGCCCTCTTAACAGCCTCTGCAGCAGCAACCCCACTCCCCTCACTCTCACATGCAGCTGGCAACCTAAAAAATGTCCCCCTCAGAAAATATCCTCCAACGGCCTGGAGAGAGAGAGACCAAGCAGCTTTTTGCAGCTTCCTCAAACACGTGTCAAAGTTTCATTTGCTCATTGATTCCACTACCTGGTTCCTTGTCCACCAAGCACGAGACGACACGTGGCTCTTTAAGAGCCTTCCACCTGGCAAAAGGAGCTGCAACAATTACCTCCCAAAATGGGGGTCTACACAACCTAATATAGACAAAGAATGGTTATCTATGTACACTTTGATGCAATCCAAAAAAGTACTCGTAAAAGAAGATTCAATTTTTTTGTTCTGACGGCAAATCTTCAAAAGACCTCATATTTCTTCCCTTCCACAATGTTCAAAACAAATAGATAGGGGTTGGCCTCCAAGTTTTTTTCTGTTTCTTTCCCATAAAATTTCCACACCAACTCAACAAATTTCCTTTTATTGTAGAGTGCATCACCTAAACTACACCAAAAAGAGAAAACAAGCTGCCATAGGATACTTGCTTTAGGGCAATGAAGAAGTAAATTATCATCCGATTCTTCCTCAACTTTGCGCAAATAGCATTGATTTGGTGTTGTCCGTCCCTTCCTTTTAAGTTGGCCAATAATTAAAGTTTGACCTTTTTCATGTTGCTTCCTAAGCAAAGAATCCCAATTTCATAGGTACCTACAAATTCTATACCGTGTTTAGACCTTAAAATTTTAGTCCGTTTGCTCCTGCATCAACTTTAGTTAAACTTAAGCCTCTTAGTGTGTCAAGGTGTGGCGGGAAAGAAATGCAAGGATTTTTGAGGATAAAGCAAGGAATTCAGAGTATCTTTGAGATTCTATTCGTTTTCTTGCTTCTCTTTGAGCTTTTTGTTCTAAGGTTTTTAAGGGGATACCTCTTAACGTGTTACAACTTGATTGGTTAGCTGTGTGTAATCCCAATGGGTTGGTCTAACTAGAGTGTTTGCTTGTTCTTTCTTTGTATTTTCTTATATTTGATTACTTGTAGTCTTGTTTTTCTTTGGTGGGAGGATTCTTCATCCTTCTCTTGTACTTCCTTTTTATCAGTATATTATTTTGTCGTTTCCTATCAAAAAAAAAAAAGTGTGTCAAATTTATTATTGGAAGTTCATATATTATATTGGTTTCACATCTCTTTCTTGTGTTTTAATGATAATGATCCTTGATCAACTTCTTTAAAGATTCCTTCTCTTAGTTTAGACTTTTCTTCCTGCTTATCTTGTACCTTTTTTTTATTTTTGCAGATTTATTAGATATAAAAAGTAGTGAATTGATAAAAACAGAAAATAAGAGGGGAGGTTAACAGACAGATAGATTTTTGGTGGATGTAAGAAAATATAAAGTTAACCTTGATGAGTAATGAGTAACGATCTATCTCTATAAAAAGGATTTACATGATGTAAAGAACTTATATTTTATTTTCCAACTTAAATCTTTGGTCAGTCCTGAAGTGGGACTTTTTTTTCTGAATTTCATCTCATACAAACTGTGAATAAATTGCATTGTGAAAATCCTTCTAAAAGCTTTGTTATTTGTTTTTCAGTGTAATGAATCTGTTGGCAGAAATCTATTCTCAGGAAGAGATGATTCCTAAGATGTTTGGGGCATCGGCATCAAAAGAGAAACAAGAACTTGATCTGAATGAAGTAGTTTGCATTGATGATCTTGGGGAAGGGATAAATATCCAGGAAAATCCTTATATGTTGTCAACACTGGCACCGCGATTGTGGCCATTTATGAGGCATAGTATCGCCTCAGTCCGATATTCAGCTATTCGTACTTTGGTAAAATTTTCTTTGTCTTAACATTTTGCATTTATTTCTTCTCTTGAATGTTCTTATGTGAGCATAATTGCACAAAGCAGACATTGAAGCTATGCGTGCCTTTCAACTTCTAGCCCTAAAGGGGAAAAAAGATTTTATGTTTGCTTATTTAGACTAGTGCATAGGGTATATACTAAAAAATATTCCATTCTAATGTTGAATCACTAAAGAATTTCATGTGCAGGAGCGGCTTCTTGAAGCTGGGTACAAAAAGAACATCTCTGAACCCTCAACTAGTTCTTTTTGGCCGTCTTTTATTTTGGGCGATACATTGAGGATTGTTTTTCAGAACTTGCTGCTAGAATCAAATGAGGAAATTTCACAGTGTTCTGAGAGGGTTTGGAGGCTTCTTCTTCAGGTTTTTATTTGCTACCATTTGTACATGTGGTATTGTGAATGGTTGAATGTTTTCTCATCCTGCTTTTGTAACATGCTGAACTGCAAATATGTGCTACTGTTTTACTATTTTTTAAATTTTTTTTAATTTTTATTTAATATTAGGACTCACTTGTAACAATTAGGTTTGCTGCTATAGTGGCTATGCCATTTACTTGTTTCTCATTTTTGCAATTCTTGTCTTTCTGATTGGTGATAGTGCTCGGTGGGTGACTTGGAAGATGCTGCAAGGTCATATATATCTTCTTGGATAGAATTAGCAACCACTCCCTATGGCTCACCATTGGATTCTACAAAAATGTTTTGGCCTGTGGCCCTTCCTCGAAAAAGTCATTTCAGGGCAGCAGCTAAAATGAGAGCTGTGAAGCTTGAAAATGACTCTTGCAGAAACATTGGCTTGGATTTTACAAAAGAAACTAATTTGCAAGAAAGAAATGGAGATTCTTCTGCCAATTCTGTTAAGATAATTGTTGGTGCTGATTTGGAAAAGTCAGTGACCCATACTCGAGTAGTTACAGCAGCTGCGTTGGGCATTTTTGCATCTAAGTTGCATGAGGGTCCTATTCAATATGTGATTGATCCATTGTGGAAGGCCCTTACCTCTTTATCTGGAGTCCAACGGCAGGTAGTGCATGTACTTTTTGAGTTTAATAGTAAATGCAACTAAGCTCCTGTGTTTCTCTCTCACACTCATTTTTGAATTGCTCATTTTCACCAGGTGGTTTCTATGGTTCTTATTTCTTGGTTTAAGGAGATAAAAAGCAGGGATGGTATTGTGCCTGGTTTGCCCAGTTATCTTAAAAACTGGTTATTTGATTTGTTAGCCTGCACTGATCCTGCATTCCCTACAAAAGATTCTCTTGCTCCCTATTGTGAGCTTTCAAGAACATACACTAAGATGCGTGGTGAAGCAAGTCAGTTGTTCCGTGCTGTAGAGTCTTCTGGCCTGTTTGAGAATTTGTTATCAACAACAAAAGTTGACCCAGAAAGCTTGACTGCAGATGATGCAATGAGTTTTGCATCGAAACTCTCACTGCCAGTCGGTGATACTTCTGGAGAGGAATCTATGGGAAGGAACATTGTTGATGACTTGGAATCATTAAAACAAAGACTTTTAACTACTTCAGGCTACTTAAAATGTGTTCAGGTATAGTTATTTCATTTCCAGTATGTGTGCTGCTTTGGGTGCTTAATTTTGCAAGTTAAAGTAGAAGTTATAATTCTTTTTCAATACAAAAGTACTGGGTTAATTCTCCCATGAGTTTGTCTGCATTATTTTTCATATCACACTTCAAATTCAATGTTGGCTAAAGGAACCACTAGTTTTGTATTTCACTTGCTGACACACTTTCTTATCTGGGAGCAATGTACAGAGTAATTTGCATGTTAGTGTATCGGCCTTAGTTGCAGCTGCAGTTGTCTGGATGTCAGAGCTTCCTGCAAAACTTAATCCAATTATTTTGCCTTTGATGGCTTCTGTTAAAAGGGAGCAGGTAGTGTTTTTGAAGTGTGTACTATTTCGTTTACATGCCCCCACTTGCATGCATTTGTTTATGCTGAATTGTCTTGTTTTCTTTTTAAGGAGGAAATACTGCAACAGAAGGCAGCTGAGGCACTTGCGGAGCTTATTTGTCGTTGTATTACACGTAGACC
Organism: Vitis riparia; assembly: GCF_004353265.1. NCBI lineage: Eukaryota > Viridiplantae > Streptophyta > Magnoliopsida > Vitales > Vitaceae > Vitis > Vitis riparia. The sequence continues at coordinate 21,368,421 of NC_048445.1, forward strand.
TGGTCCAAATGATAAGTTGATTAAGAATCTTTGTAGTTTGACATGCATGGATCCTTGTGAGACACCTCAAGCTGGAGCCATTAGTTCCATGGAGGTTATTGAAGATCAAGATCTTCTCTCGTTCGGGAGTAGTATGGGTAAACAGAAGTCAAAGGTTCATATTCTAGCTGGTGGTGAAGACAGATCAAAGGTTGAGGGCTTTATTAGCAGACGAGGGTCTGAACTTACATTGAAGCATTTGTGTGAAAAGTTTGGTGCTTCATTGTTTGATAAGCTTCCCAAACTATGGGATTGCCTTACTGAAGTTCTTAAACCTGGTAGTATTGCAGAGTTAACTCCTGAAGATGAAAATGAAACTAAGCCAGTTTTTGAATCCATTAAGGATCCTCAGATCTTGATAAATAATATCCAGGTCATTACTATCCTCAATCTTCATGTTTTGTCTTCTCCATCTCCTCCTTATATTTACTTATTTTATTTAGTTTTATTATTATGCACGTAAATTAGCATAAATTTGCAACTTGATTTTGATATATGGCATTCAATCTTTTTATTCTTTTTTTCTTTTTTTCTTTTTTTGATAAATTATGGCATTCAATCTTGTACCTTTCCATCCTCATTTCTTTGGCACCTAAGTTTCTGAGTGAAAGTTCAGTTGAAGAGGTCATAACATATTACCTACACTTTATTAATGATAGGATTGTGATAACCATTTTTATTTTTTTGTCCCCCCACCCCTTCTCTTATATTTGAATCTTTTTCCATATAAATGTTGGAATAGATGATTAACCTATCTTGACCAGTTTTAGAAAAGTTTGATTTTTACCAGGACTAGGATTTGAAGTCTATTGTTTTGAGTGCCTTGTCCAAATAGTAGGTTAAGTAAGGGCCAAAGGGGCGGGTTTATTGTAGGCAGGTGGGGTTTATTTTAAAAGGTGTTAGCAACACTTGCATTTTAATCCTAGGCAAGATTAGATTGCTAGGTCAGTTACAAAGGGATCAGCGAAGACTGCTATTTTTGTAATCATAATATTCTTTCAATTCTACTCAAATGGATGCAATTAACTGGAAGAGCATTATGTTGCTGTTCAAGATCTGGATATATAGGTCCAAGGTTTTAGCTCTTTAGTTATTTTGTTCCCTTTGACATCACTTTAGGAACATAGCCCATCTCAGGTGAAACATTTTCTGATAGGCACTCTGTTGAGTCATTTTAGTTTTTTTTATAGAAAAACATTTTCCTCATTTTTATTTAAAATGTTCTCTAATTTAAGAACTTTCAGGTTGCCAAGCATTCTTTTTCCTGCAATTTTAGACTGGTGCTAATTTGAGAAACTAACTCATGGGCATAAGGTTTTTATTTTTATCATATATTATATATATAGTTTTAGTTTTTTTTTTTTTTTTTTACTTTCTTTTTAAAGTTTTAGATCATTTTTGTCCTATATGCTTTCTGATTCTGAACTAGTTTGTCATGACGAATCATAGACCCATGAAGTAAATTAACTTCAGAGATAAATGTTACCCTGTTTTTGTCTTTAAGTGGCAAGTGAATAATCAATCTAGGCCCTGCACTTATCTAATGGTTTATGAATTTCAAATTAATTGTCTTTTTCTCTCTCCTCTCCCTCTCTCTCTTTTTTGTTAATAATGCTGCTATGCTGCTTTTGGTTCACAGGTGGTACGTTCTATCTCTCCTATGCTGGAGGAGACAGTGAAACCAAAACTGCTCACACTTCTACCGTGCATTTTCAAATGTGTTCGCCATTCCCATGTTGCTGTTCGATTAGCTGCTTCCCGGTGTATCACTTCAATGGCCAAGTCAATGACAACAAGTGTCATGGGAGCTGTAATTGAAAATGTCATTCCTATGTTGGGAGATATGTCATCTGTTCATACCAGACAAGGTGCTGGTATGCTTGTTAATTTGCTTGTTCAGGGATTGGGTGTGGAGTTGGTTCCCTATGCTCCTTTGCTAGTTGTTCCTCTCCTCAGGTGTATGAGTGATTGTGATCATTCAGTCAGGCAGAGTGTGACACATAGTTTTGCCGCCCTTGTTCCTCTTCTTCCATTAGCTCGGGGTGTTTCTCCACCTGTTGGACTGAGTGAAAGTTTATTGAAAAATACTGAAGACGCACAATTTCTCGAGCAACTTCTTGACAACTCCCACATTGATGATTACAAGCTCTCTACTGAATTAAAAGTGACACTGAGGAGGTTTGTACGATTGTCAACTTTTTGTGATTGTGGTTTGTCTTGTCTTGTTTTGTTTTGTTTTGTTTCTTTCTGCAAAATTTGTATGTTATTGGTATATAACACATTGCCACTCATACATGCCTCTATGAGAAAATTATCACACCAATAACATGGTTTTCAAAATTCTTTTCTTTTTGTCCCTTCTCCCTTTTGCCCTAGTTTATAATTGTCCCTGTTTCTTCTTTATTTTTCTTTTATACCTTTTCTTAAATTTCTTTCAATTTGTGTTATCTCAATCATTCATGACTTCTGATATAACAATATACTTTATTTTGGCTGTTATTTTTGCCATTTCAGAAATCTCAATCTTAGTTTGGTTCCACATTTCAATCCTGAAGTCTTCTTATTGCGAGGCTGGTGATTTAGAGGACTAGGATTTGTGGGGCAATAATTCACTTGGCATCCAGAGTGTATTGTTTTGGTATCTGTTGGGGCATCTCAAGTGTGTCATGCTGAAGTCAGTCTTGGATTTAGTGTGTTTTAGAAAGTTTTAATGCACTAATGTTAAACATAGTAGAAAAAGTATATTAAAGTTTATTGTCTGGCTTTTTTCACCTTCTGGCATGGTAATCTATAATGACTACATTGATGCTTGTAGGTATCAACAGGAAGGTATAAATTGGTTGGCTTTTCTAAGACGTTTCAAGCTTCATGGGATCTTATGTGATGATATGGGCCTTGGTAAAACACTTCAAGCTTCGGCAATTGTGGCATCTGACATAGAAGAGCACCGTACCTCAAAAGATGGCACATATCCTCCATCTTTAATTATTTGCCCATCAACACTTGTTGGACACTGGGCCTATGAGATAGAAAAGTATATTGACTCTTCTGTCATAACTACACTTCAATATGTTGGTTCTGCTCACGACCGCATGTCTTTACAAGGTCTTTTTGAAAAGCATAATGTCATCATAACATCATACGATGTGGTCCGTAAAGACGTTGATTATCTTGGGCAGCTTCTCTGGAATTATTGTATTTTAGATGAGGGACATATCATCAAAAACTCAAAGTCTAAAATCACGAGTGCCGTAAAACAGTTAAAAGCCCAACATCGCCTCATATTGAGTGGAACACCAATCCAGGTTTGATTATGACTTTAAGCACTCAAATTTTAAAAATGAAATTCCAGATTTGTTGACAAATGATTCATCTTATATTGCAGAATAACATCTTGGATTTGTGGTCCCTTTTTGACTTTCTAATGCCAGGATTTCTTGGAACAGAAAGACAAGTATGTGTCCTACTTTCGAAACTGTACCATATTTTTCTTCTCCGCTTTGTGGTTATTATCGAATATTTAGTTTCATCCTTATCTGGTATTGCTTTTTGGATTTCTATTTAATCAAAGGACACCTTTGTAAAAAGCTAATAGAAGCATTTATCATAATTTGAAAATCATTAAAATAAAATAAAATAATATGCTACATTATTTATCAATCAATATTGGTGTTGCATAGTTGCATGTTTGTTTAAATTTTTCTATTATGTATTGTCATGATCTGATGCTGGCATTTCTGGTGCATAATCGTTTGTCTGTATTTATCCTGCCTTTCCACCTCTCTTGTCACGCTTCCAACATGTTACTGTATTTCCTTCTCTTGCTGCAGATTAGTATGAGAACATATTAGCTATTATCTATATATTTTGTAGTCACATTTAGAAGGAAATCTCTAGCAATTTTAGCTATAGATCAAATTTCTATTGTTATGTTGCCTTGTTTTCCAATGAGAATACTCATGAAAAATTGATTGAATGTAAATGTATTGTCTGTTGCTAGATGTTTGTTACTCTTGATGTTTTCTGGATCTATTGACATTTTTGTTGCATAGACCAGCATTTTGCCTTCATGTTGTTCTCATATTGATCTTACTGTGCACTGTTAGCTACAATTGTAGTTCCTGTTATTTTTACATACATTACTAAGATTTGATGTCTCTTTGACAGTTTCAAGCCACTTATGGAAAGCCGCTGCAGGCAGCTAGAGATTCCAAATGTTCTGCCAAGGATGCTGAGGCAGGGGCACTAGCTATGGAAGCATTGCACAAGCAGGTAAACATTTATTTATACTTTGTGACACTATTTTAGAATTGATGCAATTTCAGCTGAAATATTTTATTTCCAATAGGTAATGCCTTTCCTTCTCCGGCGGACAAAGGATGAAGTCTTGTCTGATCTCCCAGAGAAGATTATTCAGGACAGATACTGTGACCTGTGTCCTGTGCAATTGAAACTTTATGAACAGTTTTCTGGTTCACATGTGAGACATGAAATTTCTAGTATTGTAAAGCGGAACGAGTCTACAGACACAGGAGAAGGAAATAGTGCTTCACCCAAAGCGTCTTCACATGTTTTCCAGGTAATGTGGTAATTGTTCTTCGGTTCAGTCAGTTTTGTGTTATCTGATACTGGCCTTACCTTTCATGTTTCAGGCACTTCAATACCTGCTAAAACTTTGTGGTCATCCATTGCTTGTTGTTGGTGAAAAGATCCCAGATTCACTTACAACCATTTTGTCAGAATTCTTTCCTGGCACTTCTGACATTATGTCGGAACTTCATAAACTCCACCACTCTCCTAAATTGATTGCTCTTCAGGAGATTTTGGAAGAGTGTGGAATAGGTGTGGATGCTTCAAGTTCCGAAGGGGCTGTTAGTGTTGGGCAGCACAGAGTTCTGATATTTGCTCAGCATAAGGTAATGGCTACACCATGTTTGGCATCTTCATTATAAGTGAAAATCTTTTATGCTCTTATGATCTCATTAGCATTGACATCCCATGCAGGCATTCCTGGACATAATTGAAAGAGACTTGTTTCACACCCATATGAAGAGGTGAGTCTCCTGTATTCTGTTTTCGACCTGGTGCCATTGGGTCATTTCTCGTTTTTGAGAGAGAAAAGCTTGCTTGCCTGGAAGAATTTTGGCATTTGCCTATGTGACTATGTTCCTTCATTGCCGGTAGTTTTTTTCCATTATTAATGATGCAGCAGCATATAACATAGCATCAAAATAATTATTTGACATAGTTGATTATTCTAATTGTTTTATGTCTTGCCTCAAAACAGTGTCACTTACTTGCGACTGGATGGTTCTGTTGAACCAGAAAAACGTTTTGAAATTGTGAAAGCTTTCAATTCAGACCCAACTATTGATGTGTTGCTGCTTACAACTCATGGTAGGATTTTATTATTCAGAAAGTAAACTCAAGCTAACCTATCCAAAAAATGGTAAGAATCTTATGTAGAGTTTATGTATTGTAACCCTTTGCAGTGGGTGGGCTTGGTTTGAACTTGACTTCAGCTGACACCCTCGTTTTTATGGAGCATGACTGGAATCCAATGCGAGATCATCAGGTATTTTAATATTTACTTGTGCAGATTTTTCTTTTCCTTCTCAAAATTAAATAAGAACATAAGACCATGATTTTACCGTCTATCATGCCAACCTTTAAGAAATTTTCTTAAGGTGCTCTCAAGTAGATCTAGAATCTCTTTCTGATTGCTAGCAGATATTATTGTAGACAATGCTGTGGTATATTTTCTATCTGAGCTCTACTTTAGAGGCACAAGAGTCAATTGTTCCTCAAAATATCCTCTCTAATTTTGGAAATAACTTCTTTTTGCTTAAATATCTACCTAAAGGAGATCTCGTCTTGGGATACATGACAGATCCATTGTTCATTCCCTAGTATAACAAACTTGCTATCTGTGTTATATAAACAAACTTTCAGGCAATGGACAGAGCGCACAGGTTAGGTCAGCGAAAAGTTGTAAATGTCCATCGTCTAATCATGCGTGGAACTCTGGAAGAGAAAGTTATGAGCCTCCAAAGGTTCAAGCTGTCAGTTGCTAATTCTGTCATTAATTCTGAGAATGCCAGTATGAAAACAATGAATACGGATCAGTTGCTTGATCTATTCACATCTGCAGAAGCATTGAAAAAGGTATTGCTAACTGAGAATTTTCCCACACATGCTCACACCCACAACTTATTTTAAGGCCTTTTTGGCCATTAAAAATAAAGTCTAAAATCCTATATGAATATCTCTCTTTAGTTAGGAAGGCAGGATTGAATTGCACTTGTTTTTAACAAATTTTACATACACTTGGCTTCCAGGGAGCTGCTCAATCGAAGCGTTCAGATGGCAACTTTGATGGTGACCCGAAATTAGTGGGTAGTGGGAAGGGGTTGAAAGCCATCCTGGGTGGATTGGAAGAGCTGTGGGATCATTCACAGTACACTGAAGAATACAATCTGAGCAATTTCTTGACAAAGCTGAACGGGTGAGGAAGGTGAGGCAGGTGGCAGCCTGTGTACAAATTGTATATTTCTGGAGGTAGAGAGAGAGCCTTAGATTTTGCCATTGCTACTGCAATTCTTTTTGCAATTTTCTTTTCATTTTTCTCGTTCCATCTATATATGCATTTGTATTTGTGCCAAGGCTGGGAAAAACAATATATGTTTTTGAGGGGTTAGTGCGGGAGTCAGCCTGGCCAATAGGGGGCAATTGGTAGGGGAAAGAAAATTGTAAATGTAGGATTATACTCTGTATATACAATCAGCTTCTTTTTTGAGTTACTACTTCATCATATTGCCACACAGACTGCAACTTGGACGGTTGGAAGTGGAAATCCTCTCTCTCTCTTTCTCTCTCTCCAGGTGCCTTAATTTTTTTATTTTGTTTTTTATTTAATAATAAAAAAAAAAAAAAAAAAGAGAAAACAATTGTAATCACCTATAATAAATATGCCTTCCTATTTCTTAAAATTTTCCACCCTTGGACTTGGGTAGAGAAAAACAAGTATCTTTGTCCCGACCTTTCTGTTAGAGTTCTCTCTTTGTTTCTTTGACAGGTGCCCTACCAAATATAATACTTGGATAAGAGTAAAAATGGGAGTTGACATTGAAGCCAAGGGGCTTTTGAAGCAAATATACGGTCGGTTCCCTAACCCCACGAAAGCAATAATTACTAGACCAAATGAGGATTCTTGAGAAACCGACCCTGGGGTAGCTGTGAATTTCTAGCTGCATGGACTCTGTAACGTGTACCCATGTTGGTTGGTTAAGGTTAAGAGAGGAGGGACATGCCATCCTTTCATTCCTGTGAATCAAGTCTGCAGTTTGTCCATCATCCCTTGGTGAACCCCACACACCACTTCCACATCCGGAGTAGGATAAGCAAGAGTGATGCTAATGAGGGACCCAGAAAACATGATGCTATTCCAGAGGAGAGAGATGAGAAGAATGGAAGGTGAAGTCAAGTCCAAATGCTAAGGCAAATACTAGTAAGCTAGCAACAGTGGCTTTGGTGGTTATGTGGCGGGCCTCAAATACAGCCTTGGACTCATTCTGGAACTTAAACTGAATAAGGTCGAGAGGCACAGAAAAGTGAAGGTAAATGATATTGGGTCTCACAGTACACTGTTTTTTTTTCTTTGGATGGAACTTGAATGGCCAACCAGAGCAAACCATTCTGTACCTAGAGATAGGTAGGTGGGAAAGCTTCAGGTTCATGTTCTTGGTATTGCATTGGGCTGTGAAAGCTGAAAACCGCTGCCTTTTCTTTTTGGCATATATATCAATATCCTTAATGGGTTTGTTGTTGATTGTATTCCTCATACAGTATTGTTGCTCAGTCCTGGTCGTTTGGATCAGTTGAAGATGAGGTGGTAGCCTTTGGGTGCAAAGAGGTGTGGGAGTGGTGACTGGTGAGAGGACAAAGAGATCGACAGTCTTCTTGGGTTTTTCTTTGGACTTTGGAGCAAAGTGCACTCATACCGCTAAATTTGGAGTTTTGAGAGGGTGGTCTTCACGGCAGAAAAAGGGTAGTTGTGCGGAGGGAAAGTAGTTATACGTACAGAGGTGATTTTGTGAGGGTTGGTTTGACCGTGAAAAGAGATGTTGTGTTTTTGTTGGAAATTAAAGACAAAGATAGAACGAGGAGCAAAGAGAAAGGCTGAAAATAATAGAAAAGGGACTGAGTTGCTACCCTAAGCCTCGTGGGTTTAATTTCCTCCGACCTGTTCATCAATATGTTGGTTATTATAGTTGGATGCTATCACACACGTAATTTTTGGGTAAAGTTTTTGAGTTTGTGCAGCACCTAGACCCGCTCTAGGCCAACCTTCCTCCTAGTCACAAAGCGCACACAATATTTACGGGGCTCTCCCCAACTTGAATCTTATTGATTTCCAACATATTACAAGAAGCTCGACTCCCACAATACTCACTGGGTTGTTCACTTGCTTTTTAGGAGACACACCAGCTTTCCTTTTGTAAAGGTTGCACCAAGCAGTCTTAATCCTACCAGGGAACGAGGTCTTGAGTCCTAGTCCGACTCTAACTCAAGCTCAACAGATTCCACCTTGAGTAGGACTTCGAGTCCTACTCGATTTCAAACTCCCAAGCCATAGCTCACTGTCTCCTTGTGCATGAAGACTCAGTTTCCCAATCTGATTAGGAGACTTCAGGCCCTCTCCTCCTGCATCAGGTCTTAGTCTCCCACTCTAACTAGAATTCCCATGCCAATAGGGGTCTCTTATGCTATATATCAATCCACATTGCTTGCTGCTGCAGATGACCACACCTTGCTTGGGCTCATCCCAATGCCAAGACGTGTCTGACTCAATCTGCTTGCTTATGACTCATGTTGCTGCATTAGTGCATGTTGGGCTCACGCATCAAGGCCCTTGCCGCTAAGGCCATGCTCATCCCTATTGTAGCGAGGTCCCTTCATCCGAGGCATCCTATCCAAGTTCCATTCAGTCCCTTTGTAATTGTGCCCACAGGTTGTGCCAAATGAAGACACCCAGCTTGTGCATGTGCGTGAGTCTTAGCATGCTGTCACGCCAGCCATGCTTGTGTGTTGCTGCTGCCCAATCGTGCTAACAACTAACATACCGTTCTGAGGTAACCATCTCACACTTTTGCACCTTGCTTGCTCATGGATCACTCAAGGGGCCAAGGTGTTGCCCACATGAAGCTCTAGTGCCGCCAAGTTTAGATTGAGGGGCCAACTAAACCTCCCCCCTCCCCCTCTCTTGAACCTTTCGACATCCTCATCGACTTGGCTTGCAAGTACTCCTGTATCTTATCTTCAAACTGCCACAGGGTGGCACCCTTCTCCCAGCTTGCTTCACTCTCTTACATCCCCTTCCAATAAAAAATTCGGTCCACTTTACTTTCCAATTTCCCATATTCTTGTCTTTTAGAATGCTCGCCATGCCCCTGTTAAACTCCTTACGGATGTTAGGAAGTGGTCTTTTTGCTTGCACTTTGTCTGGATCAGGATCCTCATGATAGGGCTTTAGGAAGCTTATTTGGAATGAGGGGTGAAGCTGCAATCTCTCTGGAAGCTTTAGTTTATAAGCAACAAGACCAATTCTCTTCAAGATTTCAAAAATACCATCATACCTCGGGATCAAGCCCTTTTGATACTGTTTGCTTTTGATTTTCTTCCAAATCTAAGGAGTGAGCTTAAAGATCACTTTATCTCCCACCTCATACTCCAACGGTCTATTCCCTTTATCAGCATACTTTTTCATGTGTCAGTTTGCCTTCTTTAAACTCTCCCAGGCTTCATCAAGTAATTCTTGTCGGGTCTTAGCATACTTGTATGCTATAGGACTTAAGCACCATCCTGACTGATAATTGGCTTGCACATCCATAGGCATACGTGGTTGGAACCAAGGATGAAAATATTGGTAATTAGGGATATATCGGTAGTTCGACTTTACGGATATATCGGATATATTAGATTAATATCAACGGATATTTTGGAAAAAAAATTCGGTAGGCCAAAAATTGATCAAAACTAATGGAAATGTAAGAAAAACCTCATAACAATGTAATTAGAAATATAATATACATTTTAAAGTTGTTTTGTTGAAGAATTTGATATATGTATGATATGATTTGCAATATTAAATGTAATTATATCATGTCAGTCGATAAGAAATGTGAATTTTGTAATTGTACACTCATTATGAAGCTTCATGAAAGACTTGATTTCATTAAATATCAATATTTTGTACATATTACATTGCAATGACCTTTTACTACCAAAATGAGGACTGATGTGGTTCAATGGAATTGGCAAATGAAGGAACCCCATCTTGTTGTTGGAGACAATATTGGTACCAACTCATTGAGCCTTGATAATATTGATTAAAAATTATAACATGCCATGCATATATCTCTCGAGTCCTGCCCATTGCCTCTACATGGATAAGATACTCAAGGTTGACCCATGTGTTTATGTCAAATGCATTTGACATGAAACTTGCTATGACATTTGTGCAGTAGAGGGGTAGTTCGGCATACCATACTCTTCATCAGTTGAACTTGAAGTGACCATAACTCATCACATAAGGAGGATAGACCTTAGCCTCATTTGAGGAGTCACTAAATTGAGTTCCTATACTCGTAAATTCAAAACTCCCTAAAAGTAACTCCTCATTATATGGAGTCATCATTTGTTCTCTTCCTTTATAGGGCTTCCCAATAGCTCCTATGCCTGGACCAACTCTTCTAGAGCCATGGTCTTTATCTTGTATGCAGTGCATGAAATCATTTTCACTGGTGAATTGACTCATTGGATATTGACTTTGTTGGTGTTCTCCAATATCTCCTCCTGTGTTATCACCTTAATCATCAATTCCACCTCTTAAACCATCGTAACCAAAAGCAGAAGTACCAGCAACGCTAGGTCTACTACTTTGGCCAGCACTTGTGGAGTCAACCTCTTTGTGGGAATCTAATGCCCCTTGAAATGAATCCTCAATATCTTTGCCAAAAGTTTCATTATGAACTTCTTCGGACAACTCACATTCAACATTAACTCCAAATTCTCGAGCATGAGTGGTAATTCGTGGATCAGGATTACTAACTTCATCATCCAAGTGTATATGCCTGACCCATTGGAATAACTGGTTATCTTCTTCTTCACCCACCTTGGCTGAAATGTCAAAAAGATCAAGGTAATCTTTTTTAGCAACTCAATCATTTTCTACCTCCATATCGCGTAACTTTAGCTTCATATTATAGTAACAAAAAACTAATTGCTATAGTTGGGGGTAAACCAAACGATTTCGTTGCTTTATGTTGATTAGAGCAAACATGCTCCAATTTCTCCCACAAGCAGAAGATGACACAATTTGTGAGAGAACTTTAATGGCCAACTTCCTCAATGTAGGTGTTTGGTTCCCATACATGAACCACCATTCAACTACAAGGAAATTCATAATTGTATAAATACTTATGTAATGAATTTATAATAACGATAATAAATTTTTTTTTCTATTAACAAATAGTACTCACCGGGCACCATGGTTGACCTTTATGCAACCACCGCTCGATCACTGAATCCTCTCTTTGCATCTCGAAAAAGCACAAGCTATGTATTCAACATTTTTTTTATTAATATCATATTTATTAGTAAACATTCAAATAAAATTATGAATGAATTTATTCTTTGATTAGATTGAGCAAAATAAGAGTTTCTTATTTACCTCATTTCCAAATTGATAAATCAATTCAGCATTTGGGTCTAATTTAGCAAATACATCATAAATTGCTTGAATTAAATCCAAATCACTACCAACTCCAGGCCTATATTGAAACCTTTGATTCAAGAAGTATGCTACAATAAAATTATGTAGATTTAGTATTGTGTAAAAGAAAATGAAATAAAATCAAAGTAACAATTGATGAAAATTAAGTACTTGTTGCATGAAGTGGATTTCTTAGTGTTTTCTCCCAACGATCTTTGATTATTTTGAAGACCCAATCGCCAACTTGTTGATGAATGAGATTCTCTTTCATCACTTGCATAAGCTCGTACACAAATGGCATTGTAGGAACAAATTTTGAATCCATGATTCAAAGCACCACGTATAGTGGCTCAAAGTATGAAACAACATGTGTCACTCTATCCCAATACTAATGGTCAAACATTAGTTTCTCCATATCTCATCCAATGTTTGTCCGACTGAGCATGTGTAGTGCCTATTCATCATCATAAACAATTTCTTCAAATCACCCTTTATTAAGAGGACTTTCAAGAGTAATATAATTTGTAGCAAACCTTGTAGCTCCCAGTCAAACAATGTCTCCACCATAGTACTTTCTCATTTCTGCAAGTAACCAATCATGATTGTAAATGAAGTTAGTTATCTTGCGGGCACTGCGTATCACATCTACAATACTAGGTCTTTTCCCAATGTCTTCAAACAATAAGTCGATGCAATGTGCCGCACATGGGGTCCCATATAAGTTAAACTTTTCATCAACAATTTCCACGCTTTCAAGAACGTTGACCTGTTATCTGTGATAATTTGGACCACATTATCTACCCCAACTTCTTTGATAACATTATTCAATATCTTGTATATGTATTTATGGTCTTTGATATTGTTCAATGCATCGACTGAGTTAAGGAACACCGTACTCCCTTTTGAATGGACCATGAATTATACTTAATCTTGTGGGCCTTGTCCATCCATCTAACATTATGGTGCACCCATATGTCTTCCATTTATCTCTCTGCTAGTTCACATAAGCTTCCATATTTTTGTACTCCATTTCCAAGTACTTATTATTTATTTCATATGGAGATGGAGGTTCGATTCCCATTCCTATAAATCATATGTAAGAAATATTTGAAACATCACACAAAAGACTACACCTACTCAAGATATGAAACAATATAAAATTTGAGAACTTAGAAATTACTTGCTTGTTGTGCACCAATAATCATATTCTTGAAGTGGTGAAATATTGCTTTATTAGGTGCGACACTATCATAAATGAAGAATTTGCTTATTAAGTGTCCCATCGTTTCTTTAATTGAACCACCCTTTAATATATCTTTAATATTTTTTTGTCTTGCTCCAAAAGATTTATAGAAGGGGGGTACAATAGGTGGTGATAGGTCTAAATGTCACGTATTTTGAGATTTCCGCATTGTCAGTGCACCACTAGGGCATGACGACTCTCCTATTTTACGCTTGCTTCTTATAATAGTTTCATATTGTTGTCGCTCCTGTTAGAAAAATTCTAACCTATGGTAATCACCCTAGAGGGGAGGTGAATAAGGTGATGGTTTTTTTTTTTTTTTGTAAATTTAAAATATGTGAATGCAAGAGACAATTATATGCAAGTATATAATAAAACAATATAAAGACAACTGCATATAAAGTAATAAAGTAGGGAAGAGAGAATGCAAACACAAGATTTTATAGTGGTTCGACGCAACCCGACCTACATCCACTCTCCTTTAGCTTCAATCCTAAGCTTGAGGTTCCACTAATTTAAGGATTCCAAACCAAGTCTTCAAGCAATACAATTGGATTATGGTTCCAATTCACCCTCTTGGACTTTTGGTTCCAAGCACCCTTTACTCTTCTCAAGAGATACCCCACTCTTGAACAACCTCTCAAGTGATACCCCATACTTGAGAATCCCTAAGTGATACCTCACACTTAGATTCTTCCTCTCAAAGATATACAAATGATTAATCTCACAAAATCCTAATACAAAAACTTTAAGCTCAAATGATATAAGAAAACTAGGATTGAATGATGCACTAAAGATATGCAAGTTTTAGAACAATGATGCACTAAAAAACACTCTTCCAAGGCTCAAATATATTCAAGAAAAGTTTGGGAAGGTTAAGCTCATGAAACAATGAAGATTGAATCCTTTTTATAGTAGAAAACAACCAAACTAACCGTTGGGGGTTTGACCGATCGAGTTAGGGGTCGACCGATTAACTAGTCATTAGCATTTAATGCTTGGCAGGTGATCGTTGGACCCCGACCGGTTACTGTTCACACCTTGACCGATTGAACAATCGTTCTGGAAAAAAATAGAAGATTTTTTACACTCCTTGACCAATTGAGTTGGGGGGTCGACCGGTTCAATCGGTTGAGCCATTTTTTAGCTCAACAACCAATTTTTTCAACTTAAAACCTTTTAAACAAGTTTGGAAAACATTTGACACAAGGTTTTAGTTGAAAGCATGAAATCATCCAATTTTAAAAAATTTAAAACAAAATAACTCTTGGATGATTTTGGTGCATAAGTAAATAATGTAATGCATGAAAATCCTAATGCACCAACAACCTTACAAAGAGATCTTATGAAGCTTGGGTCTTGAAAAACACTTCTCTTTGAGTTGGTCTTCTTTTTTATGATTTCTCCTTGGCTTGATTTGTCTTTGTGATTTCCATTTTGGAAATTGTCTTGCCTAATCACACTTGAAATATAATCATTAGTTCTAAATCTTGTTTTGTTATCATCAAAACCGAGATTAACCAAACCTTGGTTTCACAGCTCTCATTTTGTTACCTTCGATGCATGAACCGCTTCTCGATAAGCATCCCGCTCATCCGGGTGCATATCTACTAGATACATGTACACTTCTTCATCTTCATCATCATCCTCGTCAATGACATGTCTATGTCTGGCCCCTAGAGTGCCACATAATTGAGCCTAGATCTCTTCAATATGTGCATCTTTCTTTGCTTTTGCTTTATTTTTTTCACGTAACATCTCTTATTTCTCTTCTTTCACTTCGGGTGGCACTGTAGGACACTTTTTAGTATTGTTATTTGGGTCTCTATATGCTAAATGATACTTGAATCGACTGATGTCCCCACTCTTCATCAATAGTCCACAAAAATTACAAATTGTCCCATTTTGGTTCCCTTCTACTGGTGAACAATACTTCCAAGCTACATCTCGGCCGAACATGTCACTACCACCACATCCATCTCCACCTCCGCCTCCACCTCTACCTCCACTTCCACTTCCACTTCCACTTGTACTAGCCATTGCAAATCTATTGAACAAGTAATTAAAAATAATTTAAATTAAACAAGTAACTAAAAAAAAAATTATTGCAAATCTAGTAATCATGTCAATCAAACTTATTGCAAATGTACTAATTAATTACGATTGAAAATAAATTTTTTTTGAAGAAATTGGGAAGTTACTAATATTGTTAATTAAGTTAATAAATTAACTAAGCTAAATTAATTATATGAAAATCTACTAGTTCATTCAAGAGTTAAAAAAATGTACTAATTAATTATGATTGAAAAGAAAAAAAATTGAAGAAATTGGGAAGCTACTAATATTGTTAATTAAGTTAATAAATTAACTAAGCTAAATTAATTATATGAAAATATACTAATTCATTCAAGAATTAAAAAAATGTACCAATTAATTATGATTGAAAAGAAAACAAAAATTGAAGAAATTGGGAAGCTACTAATATTCTTAAGTAAGCTAATAAATTAACTAAGCTAAATTAATTGTATGAAAATCTACTAATTCATTCAAGTGTTAAAAAATGTACTAATTAATTACGATTGAAAAGAAAAAAAATGAAGAAATTGAGAAGCTATTGATATTGTTATTTAAGTTAATAAATTAACTGAGTTAAATTAATTCTATGAAAATCTACTAATTCATTCAAGAGTTAAAAAATGTACTAATTAATTCAAATGTACTAATTAATTAAGATTGAAAAGAAAAAAAAAATTGAAGAAATTGAGAAGCTACTAATATTGTTAATTAAGTTAATAAATTAACTAAGTTAAATTAATTGTATAAAAATTTGCTAATTCATTCAAGAATTAAAAAATGTACTAATTAATTCAAATGCACTAATTAATTAAAAATGTAAAGAAAAAGAATTGATGTACTAATTAATGACAATTGAAAAGAAAAAAAATAAAATTGAAGAATTAAAGAATATATTAATTAATTACATTGCAATACAAAAATAATTACAATTTAAAACAAACACACCTTAAAAATAAAAAATAAAAAATTGAGTAACCTTGGGAGCAATAAGAGATCAAAGATGAAATGTGGATGAAATTGGTCAAAAATGAGTTATTTATGGAAAAAAGTTGGGCCAAAATAACTATTGGAATCTCATTTTACTGTTGGAAAAAAAAATTGGCCATTAGATCGAAATCTGGGCAAAATTTGACTATTGGATCATCATATAGTCGTTGGGGTTCAATTCTGGTTGTTGGATCACATCTAGATTCAATCTGGACTATCAGATGTATAGTGTATTGACCGTTGGAGCTCGGACCAGATCTGGACCATCAAATTAACATGAGGAAGCTCGAAGCCATCGAATTTTTTAAAAATCGATGATACATCATTAAATTTCACTAAAATTCTGCAATCACTGGCGATTAATTGAATATTTTGTCGATTTATCGTCTGAAGCTAATTTTTTGGCAATTTTTACCAAAATTTTTCAATATTTCTCCTATCAATATTTCACACCCTTATTTCGTATCGTCGATCGCTGAAACACGACATTTCGGCGAAATTTAGACAAAAAAATCCAAAATTTTCAACCATGGTTGGGACCCAATTGCCACCTCAAATGGGCTCTTTCCTATTGTAGAACTCTAATGTAAGTTGTAAGACAATTGAGTTGCATCCATAAGCTCTAGTTAGTTCTGCTATGTAGCTAATACATAGTGCCTTAGGTATTCTTCCAACAAAGAATTTACACTCTTAGTTTGCCCATCTATCTGAGAGTGATTGGCATTGAAAAACTTGCACTCTGTTCCTATCATCTTAAATAACTCTACCCAAAATATGCCTATAAACCGTAAGTCTTTGTCACTCAAAATATCCTCGGGTATTCCAAAATATTTTACCACATTGTCGAAGAAGAGTCTTGCAGCTTCCTCGGCAAGACATTCATTTGGCGCTGGATTAAACATTGCATACTTTAAGAATTTGTCAACTACCATGAGAATAGACCGATACCACTACACCTTAGGGAATCCAGTAATGAAATCCGTTGAAAGACATTACCATGGTCTTTCAAGGATAGGTAAAGGATGCGACAAACCTGCTTCCTTCTTCTGCTCTGTCTTGTCCATCTAACATACCATACATGATCTCACGTAAGCCTGCACATCATCCCTCATCTTGGGCCAATTTAAGGATTGTGAAATCAAATCAAATGCTCTCTCTTCTCCTTAGTGACCATCCCACTTAGCATCATGTGTTTCCTTTAACAATTCCCATCTCAATTTGCTAAAGGGAACATATACTTTTTGCCCACATAACATAATAGACCATCATCCAACCAGTAGCGTCTAGTGGTGCCTTCCTTCACTTGTTCCACTAGTTTATTGTATGTAGAGTCTTATGGAACTTCTTGTCTCACCCTTGTAGTGAAATCTACCACAACTTGGGATAAGGATCCCATAAATTTTGTTACCTTCTTGTAACTCAAGCCATCTACAACCTGATTATGTCTACCCATTCTATGCACCCACACAAAGTCAAAGTTTGCCAAGAACTCCTACCATCAAGCTTGCTTAGCAGTCAACTTCTTCTGAGTTGTAAATAACATGTTAGCCACATTGTTTGTTACTACCATGAACTTGGTCCTGATCAGAAAATGCTTCTATGTCTCAAGGTAGTGAATGACCTCAATCATCTCTTTCTCATGCGTGAAGTACCTTTGTTCTGCTACATCTAACTTCCAACTCTCAAATGCTACCGAGTGCCCTTCCTGCACCAACACACCCCCTAAAGCTTTGTCTGAGGCGTTTATCTGTACCTTAAACGAAAGCTCGAGGTAAAGCAGTCTTAACATTGGCTCTAAGGTAATGGCATCTTTGAGCCTTTGGAAGGCAGTCTAATACTCTAGTTCCCATCTCCATTCCCTCTCTTTCTTTAACAAGTTAGTGAGATGAATGACTATCTTGGAGTAGCCTACAATAAACCGTCTATAATAGTTAGCCAACCTAAGAAATGAATGTAGTTTTATTACCTTAGTAGGGGTAGGCCAATCCTAGATTGCTACCACCTTAGACCCATCCATCTAAATCTGATTATTAGACACCAAGTGCCCAAAAAACTTGATCTCGGTTTGTGCAAACTCACACTTCTCCTTCTTCACATACAACTGATTCTCCCTTAGTCTCTGAAATACCTTCCCAAGGTGGACTAGGTGATCTTGTAGAGTTTGGATATAGATCACAATATCATCCAAGTATACCACCACAAACGAGTTTAGAAAGTCGAATAAGGCGTCATTCATGAGATTACAAAATGTGGTAGGGACATTAGTTAGCCTAAACAATATAACTAAAAATGCATAGCTCCCATATCAAGTCACATAAGTAGTCTTAGACTCATCTTCCTCAACGATACGAACTTGCCAATACCCTAATTGCAAATCCAACTTTGTGAAGTACTCAGCTTTAGTTAGCCTATCAAACAAGTTCGCAGCCAATAGAATCGGATACTTGTTCTTGATAGTGACTTTGTTCAGTGCACGATAGTCTACACACATCTGTAGTGTCACATCTTGCTTCTTTTAGAAGAGAATCGATACCCCATACGGTGCCCTTAAAGGTTGGATCAACCCTGCATCCAATAACTCAGTCAACTGTCTTCTCAGTTTCACCAGCTTAAAAGGAGTCATGCGATAAAGGACTTACGCAGGCGGCTTAATCCCTATCACTAGCTTAATCCGATGATCATTAAGCCTCCTTGGTGGAAGCTTCTTAGGCACCTTCAAAGGCATCACATCTACATATTCTTGCAATATTGGCACAATCTCATTGGACACTTCCACCATCTTTTTTGGCTTGATCTCAATCAAGGCAGCAACATAAGTGAGTTGCCCCTTCCTCAGACCCTTCTCCACCTGTAGGTTAGAGCCCCTCCTTAGACGGTTTCTTAGGCAGCTTGCTCAGTCCATGCATGTAGCAAGGCTACTTCTCATTCAAATGTGGCAGCAATGCTACTTTTGTCCTATGGAAAAAGTCATTGCCCAATATGAAGTCAAAATCATACAACGACACACTTAGGAAGTTGATGGTGCCTTTCCAGTTCCCCAACTGTACCATCATATTCTTTGCTAAGTTGTGGGTCACCTATGCTTGGTTGTTCATGACTTTCAGCTAACTATCATCCTTGCTAAGCTTCAAGCTTAGCTTCGTTGCTTCCGGCGTCGAAACAAAGTTGTGAGTTGCCCCATTATCCACCAAAGCCACAACTTTCTACCCACCCATAGCCATCTTAACATACATCAATCCCTTATGAGTCTCTACTCAGATTGCATTCAAAAGCTGAAGAGGCTTACCTCTCGTATGGGTCTTCGACTCACTATTGTCCTCATCAGCAACAATAAGAGCATTTATCTCATCTTTCTTTGGGCAGTCCCTTGCCCTATGTGGCTTGTTGCATACAAAACAACCAGCTGGCCTGGTTGCTAGTGAGGAATTTGCCTTCTCCTCCACTCTAGCCAGTGAAGACTCAGGTTTTTTGTTCGGTTTGCCACCATTCTGATTACTACTTAAAAAGTTCTCTTTTATAGCTTGTGAAGAATCCAGCAAATGTTTTAACTCAATTGGCACATTAAAGACCCTTGCAAATGTTTCAGTTTTGGGCAAGTTTTGATGTTTTTGATAGCTTTTTTATCATTAAAACAAGCCAAGAATAAGGGAGAATTTTGTATAGTCCATGGCAAAGCAAGTTGAAGCTCAAACACATGAAGAATCCAAGGTTTGGAGAGCTTCGTAGCCTTTTCCAAATCAATCAATTATGCAAGGAAGAGAATCAGAGAAGGAATCTAAGATCCAGCAATTTTGCATGGCTATGCGAAATGCCCAAAAGGAGTACAAGCTGCAGGACAGAGAGCAAGACTGTGAAAAATGAATTTCGCACCCTATGCGAAATTTCACAAGCCTTGCGAAATTCCTCCTGTGTAATTTTTAGATATTTTTTGCACCGACTCCGTTAGATTTTTATCTCAAGATATTTTGTGTAATTACCTATTTTCTCCTTGTAATCAGCTGAATATATTTTTAGATATTTAGGATATCTAAATGAGGGGTTAAAAATATCTCTCTATATATGTCTTAAAATATCTCTTTTGTAATATCTCGAAAGAAATTCCAGGGAACACTTGTAAAAATTCTTGTAGTAAAAAATACACAGAGCGTTGCTCTGCCTTACCTATTCATTTTGTTTTTATTTTCTTTCTAGCCAAACAACCTCTGAGGATGTTTTCTCAGAGGATGAGTGGCTAGGTTTTTCGTTTCTTGGACTGAAGGAAGCTAGGTAAGGGATCCGGATACAAAAGTGGGAGTTTTTCTTGCTTTAAACGAGGAGAGTTATTACCCGTTAATGGTTTTTATTTTTAAGGTTTAACTTAAAATCCCTTAAAATCACCTGGGCCAATACTTGGTAAGCTTTTCGGACTCCCTGAAAATCTATTAGTTATCTCTTACGAGCCTCTGGGAGGTGGTTTAAAGGTAGGATTACCTAGAATGGCCAATACTTGGTAAGCTTTTTGAACTCCCTGGAGATCCATTAGTTATCTCTGACGAGCCTTTGAAGGGTAATCCAAGGTTAGGATCACCTTGAATGGCCAATACTTGGTAAGCTTTTCGGGTTCCATGGAATCCATGGATATCTATTAGTTATCTCTTACGAGCCATTGAAAGATGATTCACAGTGAGAGGTCTTTAGTGTTTGAAACCATTAATGGGAAGCAATTGTAGTTTTTCATGGACCAGTGGGATCAAATCTTGATTGCTAAATACACACCAGTTCGGGAGGTAACCATTCTTCCCCAATGCGAGGAAAAGATTTGGAATCTCCCCATTTTGTCTAAGGAACCTGAACCTAGTGACCTAAAACTCCAAGAAACCTTTTCTTTGTAATTAATCTCAGTTACTATTTTTGGTTAACTTAAAACCAATCATTTTCAACCAAAATTATGTTTTCTTTTAAAGCTAACTCATAAAAGAAAAAAAACACCATTTCAATAATTTAATTAATATCACTTATGATATGCCTGTGGACGATCCTAGAACCACTATACTATGCTAGCTATGCTACCCTAGTGTATAGTGAATTAGGTTTATAAATTTTGTTGATAACTCCCATTTAAGGACTGAATTAAATAGATCACCAATTGGAGACGAATCACATTCTTCTTAGAGAGCTTAAACTCCTCATTTTTACCTGACTGATGCTATTGGTTCTTCCATTTCTAGCTCATAGTGGAGGAAGAGCTCAACTTGTAGTATACCAAGTCGTCAGCAACCGCCATAGTTGCAAGCAAGTCTTACACACCTTGCCTCTTTAATTCTGCCTGAGCCCACCATTGCAAGCCAAACATGAAGTTGAACAACTTGTTTTCTTCGGACATGTTTTTTATGTTAAGGATCAACGAGCTAAATTCCTTGACATAGTCTCTAACAAAACTCGTTTGCTTGAGTTTCTTTAGAGACTATTGGGCCACCCACATTGTGTTCATAGGTAGAAACTGATCCCTCAGTTTCTTTTTCAACATCTCCCAAGTGTTGATCCATGGTATACCAATCACAACATCATCACTGGTTCTCGTTTGCCACCAAAGCTTTGCATCTCTAGAGAGATACATGGATGTGATCATTACTTGTTCATTTGTAGGGATACAGGCAGCACTGAAATATTGTTCCATGTCCCAAAGGAAATTCTCCAAATCATTGGCATTCCGGGCACTGTCCAAGGGTTTGGGCTTAGGCACTCATACCTTTGCAGGGGCTAATTCTAAAGTGGAAGGTGTGCCCTACAACATAGCCTGCTTCAGCAATGCGATCTCCTCTTCAAGAGATCCAACCTATCCCTGGAATTCCTCTACTGCCAATTTGATCGTATTTGTGAGGGATTCCATCTGTTCCTCCACATATTTGCCCCAGATTTAATTTCTACGAGTCCACATTGTACTTTGAGTTCCTCAACGGTTTCTATCACTCTTACAAATAGAGTGGAGCCTACATTGCAATTACCTATGGTTGCTTCCAACCATGCTACCTACTCGCATAAGGCTTCCAAAGCACTACTCTTTGAAGCTATAGGCTTTGATACCAACTATCACACATGCAATTTCTAAGTAAAATTTTTACGTTTGTGTGGCACCTAGACCCGCTCTAGGCTAGCCTTCCTCTAAGTCACAAAGCACACATAATATTTACAGGGCTTTCCCCAACTTTAATATTATCGATTTCCAACAAATTACGAGAAGCTCTCTACAAGGACTCCCATAATACTCATCGGGTAGTTTACTTGCTTTTTAAGAGGCACGTAGGCTCTCTTTTTATAGAAGCTACACCAAACTATCTTAATACTACTAGGAAAATAGCTCTTGAGTCCTAGTTCGAGTCTAACTTAAGCTCAAAAAATGCCACCTTGAGTAGGACCCTGTGTCCTACTTACTTTCAAACTCCCAAGCCACAACTCATTGTCTCCTTATGCATGAAGACTCAGTTTCCTAATTTGATTAAGAGTCTTCGCGTGTTAGGAGGCCATCTCCTCATGCCTCAAGTCTTAGTCTCCCACTCTTACTAGAAGCCCTATGCCAATAGGGGCTCTCATGTTATATATCAACCAATAGTGCTTGCTATTGCAAATGACCACACCTTGATCGGGCCCATCCTAATGCCAAGACGTGTCTGACTTAATCTGCTTGCTCATAACTATTGTTGTTGCATTAATGCATGCTAGGCTCACACATCAAGGCCCTTGTTGTTAAGGTCATGCTCATCCCTGTTGCAGCGAGGTCCCTTTGTTTGGGGCATCCTATCTAAGTCCTCTTCAGTTCCTACGTCATTGCGCCCACAGGTTGTGCCACATGAAGACACTCAGCATGTGCATGTGAGTGAGTCTTAGCATGCTATCGTGGTGGTCATGCTTGTGTGTTGTTACAGCCCAATTGTGCCAACAACTAGGATACCATTCTGAGGTAACCATTCCACACTTTTGCACATTGCTTGCTCATGGGTCACTCAAGGGGCCAAGGTGTTGCTCGCATAAAGCCCTAGTGATGCCAAGTTTAGTTTGAGGGGCTAATAGATGCTCACTATGTAATAAAAGCATGGAAAAATTACAAGCCTGTTTTATGAATTGTTTTTAAAAACAAGTTTTTTGTTATTTCAAATTCAAAAACATGTTTGATAATTTTTTTTTTCTTTTTGATAACTAGAAAATAGTTTCTAATTACTAATTTTGAAAATAGGGAATTTTTTAGAACATATTTTAATTGTTTTTACTTATTTTCTAGAAAAAAAGTACAAATTTAAAGAATTAATGCTTAAAAATAAGATATTACAAATAAAAGTTAGTTTTAAGATATATTTAGAAATACAAAAAGTAGGTTAAAAATATTCCAAGTTTTCAAATAAACTTTTGTTTTATAAAACATTATAAACTTGTTTTTAAAAGTCTCAAACAAACCTTTTAATCAATTGAGGCAAAATCCTCGATCATTTGAGGATTGGTTGCCTAACTAGTTGAGTTCCAAACCCCCAATGGGTTAACCGATTATTCAACTAGTTGAGTCCAAGTGTTGGGTTTTGGGGTCCTTGAGCTAAGTCTATAAAAGCTTTTATGAATAAGAAACCTTGAAGAATCAATTTCTTACCAACCAAAAATCTCATTCAAAGCTCTTTAGTGCAATCATCGCTTCATTTGCAAATATTTTGTGCACTCAATCCTAATTTCTCTTGTATTGTGAGTCAAACTTGTTTCATTAGGATCAAATTATGTTTTCACTTTACCTTTCATTCAAACATGTAAGAAGTAGTATTCAAGTGAGGTAGATCACTTGATGTGTTTTGTGAAGGTCCAATATTGGAATCTTCGAATCCAATTACACTTATTGAAGACTTGGGTTGAAGCCTTAAAAAATAGTGAAACCCTCACTCAGAAAGGAGTTTAAGGAGAGTGGATATAGGAGGACTATCAAACCACTATAACCTTGTTTACAATTTCTCTCTTTATTTTCTTTATATTTGCATATTGCACTATATTAATTCTTTACTTTAATTGATTTTAAAAAGTGACCAAGATTCAATTCACCCCCCTCTTAGGTGTATACTTAGATTTGAGTCAACATATTTTCAAAAAATGAAAGAAAAAGAAGACATTGACATTTGATTTGAAATTGCATAAAATTGAACTAAAAGTGTTTGAATTCAAAACATGAACAGAAAATGCTAAATTACACAGAAAAAGCTTAGGTAACAAGTCCAAGATATAAACACGTCTTATTCTTAAACTATTAACTTAAATCTACTAAAAAAAAACTTCCCAAAAGCTTGCTCTTTGCTGTTGCTAAAGAACATTATTTGTAGTTGAAAGGTCTCTTGATCATGGATTGTTTTCTTTATCTTCTCTATATATGTCAACCCCCATCCTTATTAATTGGTTTGCTTCCATTCTCCTACAACTCTTAGGTGACATGCATGTCGCTTTTATTGGGAAAAAAAATCTTTACCTTTTTATAGGTTGATTACTCTTAGGTTTCAAAATGACATGCTTTGTGAAGAAGGAAAAGCTTCAATGATGTGCCTTTGTGTGCTTTGATGTGGAGGAAGAAGATTGGAAGTAAATAAGAGGGGAGAAGAGCATAAGAAAATAAGGGGAAAACATCATGGTCATTTTTGTTAGGCTTCTGCTACTCTCAAAGTAGTAAAATTAATGAAATGAGATTTCACTAAGCTTCTACTACTCTCATTGTAGTGAATTAAGGCTTGCAAATTGGGTTATTTTTGCATCATTTGTTGCTTTTTGGTTCGATTTTTCTCAAAAAAAAAAAAAAAAAAAAAAAAACTCGCACAATACATATCAAGACACCTTGTGATAAAATAATTCAATTAAAATATACATTTTAGTGCTTGATTGATGCAAAAAAAAAAAAAAAAAAAATGCCTTGATTTTCATGATTAAATGTATCATATTTCATGCCATTAATCATACTCCCCTCAATCCCTCTTTAGTTGGTCCTTTAGCTAAAAATGAGTTAGAAATTGGTTAGACTAAAATTTGGAGCTAATGTTATGGTTATCAAAGTCATTCAACTTGATCAATTATTTGTCTAGGTGGTCTTTTTAAAGTTCCCCTTGGTTTTCTAAAAATGCTTTTCTAACACGTGGATATTCTCTCATATACTAGTAACTTGATTAATGAAATTATAATCTACAATATCAATATATCAACCACCAAGCTCAATCACACATCAAAATGCACTAGATTATTGATGAACCTGAGTTTTTGTCAAAGAATAAATAGAACGTTAATGTTAGAATATGTAGCTTCACAAGCATGAAATTAATTACATGAAACAAAGTATTTTAGAACTACATAATAATAGAATATGAACAATGAGAACACATCGTGAAACCCCATCATTCCTATTCCTATTTCAACAAGAATAATCATTTTGTCCACTTTATTTGTACAAACCACATATAATTAGGGTTTTACCTTCTCTAACACCCGTTTTATTATGCAAACAAGAAGATCTAAGTTGTTCATTGGACACATGTTTCATCCACTAAGAAGGCACAATAATTGGACTAACATATGTGGGCACTCTTATTCAATTTACACAGGATTAAACAATGGTGCACAAGTGCTAAAGTATGATTGAACAAATGATCTACAATCAATTGCATAAAAATGATATGCTAGCTACTAGAATATGATTCAATGTGAATATATGACCGAAATTCTCTATTGTACCAAAATACTTAGCCTTTTTACGTAGTAACTCTGGTCAAGAAAAACTAGAGAAAGAGTCACTATTGCTTTTGTAGTATTCCGAGTATCGTCCTCAAGGACCGGCTTATGAAAATCGTCAATACTAGAATAAATGAATTTTTTTTGTTTAAATCTTAAAGTGAAAAACAATATGTGAATAATGTGAAACTAAGTAAAAGAAATTAAATTAATAAAAAAAATGAATATTGATTTTAAATTCAACTAATTCCAGTTTGGGGTTTTCCACAATCCAACCTAGGGTATCGAAATTAGAGAAAACAAGGGTCTATTAAGTAATATGATTTTAGGGTTATGGGATCCTTGGCCGCTCACGATCAAGTTGAGTTCTATAACTCAAAATTGCATCTGAAACCTAATTTTTCCTTTTTAAAATAGATTCCTAAAATCATCAAATGAATGAGATTGATTACCAATTTAAGATTTGGATTTTTAACCCTTCCTACTCCTTATACCTTTGTTTAGGGGCAAATAATGATAGGGAAGACGAGGATAACTATTGATCAAGAATTACTAAGAATCACTAGTATCGGGTAATAACCTACCATATCATTCCTTAAATGAACTCACAAGGATAGGATAAAAAAATGATAAATTGTCACCCAACCAATAATTAATCTCATTGTTATAATAATTTACCCATTGTCCTATATGTTTCCTAGCCCTTAGGTTTTCATGCTTCAAGCCCCAAGTTGGCTCTTAGCCTCTCATGGGGGTAATGTCACATTCACAATCCATAATAGGGTAAAAATCCATAATTTGAATAAAAAGAAACTAAAAAAAATATATTTAATAAAGAAGAAAAAGAAAACAAACCAAATTTCTCATCTTTTTCCACCGCCAATGTCAAACTCTCCGGAAAAAAATCCAAGATCCCTAAAACCTAGAATTGAGAGAGTTTATATAATACCATCAATTACTTAACATGTGGCACACTCTCATTGGCCACTTATTACAAAATAATTTCCTAAAAATGATTAAAAAAATAATAAAATGGTGATTTATAGTCGTGAGGGGTCCACTTAGGGGGGATGAAGTGCCCTAAATGCAATTCCCGAGGTAGAGGAGGTGAAACATCAAAGTGGTAGTGGGTGAATTCGAAATTAGTGTCATTTTGAAGTGGATTTCGAATTCATAAGTTGAATAGATGCAATTCCCGAGGTAGAGGAGGTGGAACATCAAAGTGGCAGTAGGTGAATTCAAAATTAGTGTCATTTCAAAGTGGATTTCGAATTCATAAGTTGAATTTCGAAATCATAAGTTGAATTTCGAAATCATTTCGAAATGACCCTCCAGCTTGGTGCAGTTGTCTTCAAATGGCCATAACCTTTTCATTTTAGCTCTAATTTGCAAACCGTTTGAAGCGTTGGACTCCTAACTTCCCAAGCTCGAAAAAATATATATTATGCATTCAATGGACTCCAGGAAGTCCTCTAAATTTGTCCTCAAAATCAGAGTATATAATGCCATCAGATTTTTTAGTTCTAAATTTCCATGTAGCTGAATCTTGCTTCATGCCTCATTTCCTATGTTTTCTTGTCTTCTTTCTTACTCCATAATGGTCATTTCTCATCTTACAAATGCATGATATCCTTTTCTTGCCTTTCCTTATGGTCCATGAGTCTTGACTCACTTATTTCCTCATTTAGCCCTTTCTTGATATTTCAAAATCTAAAGTGATTCAACTTGCACCATTTTCTTCCCTTGAACCTGAGATAAGTCTCCAAAGTACAAATTAAACTCATGGATAAATGTCTTTGGTGCACAAAAAGTGATTCAACTTGCACCATTTTCTTTCCTTGAACCTGAGATAAGTCTTCAAAGTACAAATTAAACTCATGGATAGGGCCTTAGCATCTGATTGTAATAAAGAATATTAAAAAGAAGCTCAATAAGGAACAATTAGAGATGTTCAAGAATTCTAGCTATGGACATTTTTTTGTTTATACTAGAACTTAAATTTTCAACTTGAATTGTGCACATGTTATTATGTCAATGTCTTATAAAGAAGGATGATGAAATGTGGTTTTTAGTAAGCTCAAAGGGATTAAGATTTGGTCAAGATGAGTTTGGATTGATCATTGATTTAAGTTTTGGCCTCATCCCTCAACATAATCAAACATCATTGAGAATAAGGGATGTTTGTTTTAATGGTGAAAACAAAGTGTGTAATGATCATTTAGAGAAAAATTTTCTCTCTTTTGGTAAATTGAAAAAAAAAAAAAAAACCTTGATAATCTTAAAGATGAAGATATGGTCAAGTTGGCCTTATTGTACTTTCTCGAGCATGTTCTACTTGGGAAAGAAGGAAAAAAATTAATATACATGCAATGGGTTGGTCTTTTTTATTGTTTAGAAGTTTTTAATAAGTATCCATGGGGTAGGATTTGTTATGAAATAACATTTTTTTGGCTGCAACAAGCCTTAGAGAACCGAGTGTTAAAATACCAAGGTAAAAAGCAACAAAAGGGTAATATAGCACAAGAGACATATAGTCTAGTTGGATTTGCATATGTCTTCCAAGTTTAGGTGTATAAGGCTATTCCGATTATTGAAATGAAATATGATAATCATGTTGTTAAGAGTTACCCACATATATTAAATTGGAGTATTACTTCCACACCGAGGTTCATTGAGCTCCAACAATTTTTTTTTGTATATTTTGATAGTATTGTTACTTATATACTTATATATGTTTAAGTTTGTTGATTAAATTACTTAACTTGAATTCGATAGTTATCCTTGTGTTCGCTGCTTAAACCTACTCTAGAGGAATGTCAACAAGATTATTACAAGTATTTGAATAAGTTAAAGTCAATACAAGGTGTTCCTCCAAAAGTTTTAAGCCATCCAACAACCCAAAACATGATACTATGGGTGACCTAAAAGACGAAGATGACCCATTTGAAGCCAATGCATATGTTGCTTCTGTTGTTGTTGCTGCTGTTGCTTCTACTGCTGTAATGGAAAACAAGAATAAAGAGGATCACTCGTAAATGTATTCCAAAAATTTTAAAATTTCTAACTGATGATGCAATGGTTCTTACTCGAGGAATCTTTTGGGTTTAGCTTAAATCTTTTATTGAATCATCATAGTTTTAATATGAATTTGAGGTTTCAATCCCACCTTTAATTGAGGTAACTTCACTATCATACATTTATTTATAAATGTCATTTTTAATATTTCAGTTGTAATACAAAGTTCAAGTGAATATTCAAATCGAAAACTTAACCTCGATTAAGTTCTTCACAAATGAAACTTAATCATAGCCAAGTCAAGGTGGATACTTTGATGAACATAACTTAACTATCATAGGTAGACATCAATTTTGTAATCTCAATTATAATATAATAATGCCCCAATTTTTATTTTTTTAAGTTATGACTATAATTTTAGTGTGATTTCTTCTTACTATTGGGCCTCATATTACTAGATAAATTATGTTAGTTTAACTATTATTTTTTACCTCTTCTTATGTAGCAAAATGTTAAAGCAAGATGAGAGAAACATGTTAAAACATGAAAGCAATTCCAAAGGTAAGCAGATGACGTTGTTGTTGATTATGCCAATGAGTTTCACCCAATTCCTTCCATGAAATGGTTTGAGGTGGACATCATCTATGTCCCTATTAATGTTTGAATTATGCATTGGGTATTGAAAGTATTTCACCTTGCTCAAAGGAGAATATTTGTGTATGACTCATTAATAGACATTAATAGTAATAATCGATTGAAGGGTGCCATCATATCTTTAGCTAAGTTTTTACTGCATATTTTGCATAACGCATCATATTATGGGGATAATGGTGATCCTAAGAGTGATCAATAGTGGGGCATGATGTTCCTCAACAAGAATATGAATAAGTACTCAAATATCTAAACTTTCATTTTATCATTTCACCTCTAAGTCTTATACAATAAATTTTTTTTAACGATCTTAGTTTTAATTACTAGTGTTTCATACAGTGGTGATTATGGAATGTTCTTAATTAAATATGCAGAATACTTAATGCATGATCATCCATGAGCTCACTGACCGATGCCCGTATGGATTGATTTTGAGAGAAAGTGGCAACTGAATTGTTCTACTTCAAAATTTTTCCCATGTAGTGGGTTTGAATTTGACTATGTAATGGATTTATATATTGTTTAGGGTTGACTGTTAGTTTGGATGAATTTTTCTTGATGCTTAAAGTTATAATTTTTGTAATATAGTTTTCTATGTTAAAATGATGTTCTTAAACCAAAGTGAACATTTTGATTATAATATTATATATTTTGTTATTAACACTTTATTTGAATGGGTCTACAAATTAACTTGATCACTTACCCTAGCATATTTAACATTAAACTCCCTCGAGTTGATAGCTCATAACCTGATGATTTATTAAATCTTAAGTGCAGCTTCATGTTAGCTCATGTGGTAAGCTTGGTTTTCATTGACAATGCTTGTTGTTAGCAATTTGAAAGCCATCTCTAAAGTAATTCTCTCAACTCTTTAACCATTCACAACTGGAAGATCTAGCTCTTACATCTTTTAATACAACATTCATGCACTCAACAATCCTTGTAGTCATGATATTATATATTTTTCCATTATAGTGTGACCGTATCTACCGCTCAACTCTTACATCCACTAAATATCCGATTGCTCTTAGAGAAATCATCTCTAACATACTAAATATAACCTCAAACTCTAGCATTCAATATGCACAGGAAGCATCAGGAAACAACTTAATGTACAACAACATTCTTGAACTTTGTTTTCAAGTTTTGCCCTAAATGGTAAGTGCATAAGCTATGGATTGCATGGGGAAGCAACTTTCGTACTACTTTTTCAATGCTATTATGATGATTTGAAACCACCACTAAGTTATCTACATGTCCAATCACAACACATATTGTAAGAAACCACTCCCAAGAAGCATCATTTTTTGAATCACCAATTTCGAAAGCCAATGGGTAGATTTGATTGTTTCATCAATTGCAATTATTTTAACTTCAAGAATGTCCCATCAACCACAATTATTGGCCTTACTGATGTACGAAACCTAGAAATACATGCACCAAATTCCATAAATAGATGCTTGAATTGATTATCAACATTAGTAACAATATTAGTTCTTATCCCAATATTCTTTTGCTCTAATATTTAACAATAAGATGGTAAAGCACCATAAGACTCTTTACATGATCCCCTAATGGAGTTAAGGGCAAATTTTCTTACTCTCCTTGCCTTATCATAACTAATCTGAGCATCATACTTGTTTCACATATTTGCTATAATGTCTTTAGGTCAGTATTGATGGCCAACTTGATAAGTTTGTCTCATACTTTCACCCACCAACCAACTACTTGTTTGGCGATTATCATGAGAAATCATTGAATTCTGTTATGTTTTCATCACCAACAACATTAAGAGATTCTATTAATCCATCATTTACATGTCCACCTCCATGCACAAACATTGACTCTACATTATTTTCAAATCTTTTATCCAGAATGATGCCTAATGGAGTTGGTAACTTGTTGTTAGTGCAATTTAAACGAATGAAAAATTTAACATCTCCATCATCTCTTAGTTGAATTGGTGATGTCAATATATTACTACTAAGTGCATTCTTCATTAAAATTGAACACTTAATTGGATATAGTTGAAGAATGTGATACACAACTCTCAAAAATGCATGATATGATATATTCTTCTTCACAGTAATGCATTTACCTTCACTTCCTTCAAAGTGGTATGTGTTCCCATCTTATACCCAATTCCCTTTGTACAAAAGCATTATTCCTACTTCATTAATGACTGAAAAAATAAAGATTCCAAAGTACCATGTTAAGAATGAAATAGTAGAACATAGGATATATATACTTGATTGGAGCCAAAATATGTGCTCTAATTGCACATAGACAATATGATTTGTGCACCAAAGTACAGTCAAATTACATAACATGACCTAAATTGATGCTAAGGCCTTAGCCATGAGTTTAGCTTATATTTTGGAGATTTATCTTAGGTTCAAGGGAAGAAAATTGTGCGAGTTGAATCACTTTAGATTTTGAAAGATCAAAAAATGGTTAAATGGGGAAATAAGCAAGTCAAGACTCATGGACCATGAGAAAAGGCAAGACGAGGATATCATGAGTTTGGAAGATAAGAAATTATCATTATGGATTAAGAAAGAAGCCAATAAAACATGGGAAATAAGGCATAAAAAAAGATTTAGTTACATAGAAATTTAGAACTCAAAATCTAGTGGCAACATATACTCTAACTTTAATAAAAAATTTAGAGCACTTTATGAAGTCTATTTTAGGTATATTATATATCGTTTCAAATCTTGAGAAGTTAGAAGTCCAAAAATTCAAACAGTATACAAATCGAAGTTGAAATGAAGAAGTTATGGCCATTTGAAGACAACTACACAAAGCTGAAGGACTATTTCGAAATGATTTCGAAATTCAACTTATGAATTCGAAATCCAATTCGAAATGACCCCAATTCCGAATTCACTCACTTTGATCTTTCCTCCTCCCCCTCTCCCACCTTGGGAATTGCATCTAGGGCACTCTATCCGTCCTAAGTGGGTCCCACATAACTATAAATCACCATTTTATTTTATTTTTTTAGTCATTTTTAGGTAATTATTTTGTAATAAGTGGCCAATGAGAGTGTGTCACATGTTAGGTAATTGATGATATTATATAAATTCTCTTAGTTCTAGGATTTAGGCATCTTGGATCTTTTCGAAGAGTTTTGACATTAGAGTAGAAGCAAACGAGAACTTTGGTTTATTTCATTTTCTTCTTTATTGAATATATTGTTTTTAGTTTCTTTTGATTCAAAATATGGATTTTTATCCTATTATGGATTATGAATGTGACATCACCCCCATGAGAGGCTAAAAAGCCAACTTGGGTTTGAAGCATAAAAACCTAAGGGCTAGGAAACCTATAGGGACAATGGGTAAATCATTATAACAAGGAGATTAATTATTAGTTGAATTACAATTTATCAAATTTTTTTATCCTGTCCTTGTGAGTTAGTTTAGGGAATGATACGGTAGGTTATTACCGATACTAGTGATTCTTGGTAACTCTTGATCATTAGTTATCCCGGTCTTCCCTATCATTATTTACCCTAAAATAAAGCTATAAGGAGTAAGAAGGGTTAAAAAGTCATATATTAAATTAGTAATCAATCTCATTCATTTGATGGTTTTAGGAATTTTTGTTAAAAAAGAAAAATTAGGTTTCGGATGTAGTTTTGAGTTATAGAACTCAAGTTGATCCTGAATGGCCAAGGACCCTAAAACCCTAAGATCACTTTACTTAAGAAACTCTTATGCTCTCTATTTATATATCTTAAGTTAGATTGTGGAAAGCCCCAGACTTGAATCAATTGAATTAAAAATCAATATTCATTTTGTTATTAATTTAGTTTCTTTTACCTGGTTTCACTTCATAAAAGTTGCGTCATATATTGTTTTTCACTTTAGGATTCAAACAAAAGCAATTTATTTATCCTAGTATTGACAATTTTCATAAGTCGGTCCCTGAGGATGATACTCGAAGTACTACAAAAGCTGTTGCAACTCTTTCTCTAGTTTTTCTTGACCAAGTTGCTATGTAAAAGGCTTAGTATTTTGGATAATAGAGAAAATCGGTCAACACTTTTATTAAGTTTAAACTCTAGACTATATAATGAATCTTAAAACATATATATATATTAAATGACTCACTACATAATAATATGTCAATAATTTAGTCTCAGTTTTAAGTACAATAATATAAAAACAGAGTTTTGCTTTGAAATAGCAACACATAAACTCAACTTATAATGTTAAGTTAAACCTAACAAATAGTAAAATCTGTTGTACAATCAAGCAATGCAACACTTCCCATAAATCAAGGTCCAAAGGAACAATATATAACTACAATGGGTATAACCATACGAGCAATACTAAAACCATAATAATTTTACATGCATGTGATTTATTGCTTACCATCATTTAACCTTGTCATATAGCTAAAGCTTTTCAACTTCTTTTGGACTAACTATTCCCTTTTGCACATTTCTAAACTCCTTTTTCATAACTAACAATGGAGTCCCTATTTTTTACCTACAATGGTAAAGTGAGGTTTTAAATTTCTAGGAAACAAAAAGAAATAAAATGATAATATTAAAAAAAAAAAAAATGTTAGTTGCTTACATTTTTAACATCTTTTCGTGACCAAGAATAAAAAGTAGATGAAACAATAGTGAGAACTTAGGCTTTTTCTCTATTGGGAAACAAAAAAGAGCAAACAAATGACCAAATAAAAAAAATATAAAAAGTTAATGTGCTATAAAATAAAAGGAAAGGGAAAGTTGTCTTAGAGGGAAAAATGAGGGACGTTTGTGTCCCAGTCGAGTCATTTTTTATCCTTTTTAAGGGATGAATTATTCTTGCAAATATGGGAGTTATTTTAACCACTTTAACCAAATAACTCTTTAAAAAAAAAAAGGCTACATTGCATGATAGTTTGAAAGTGAGCTTATACATAATCTTACTTGACCAGAGAAGGCCATTTTGGCCCAAAAATTCAAGAAATAAAGGCATGAGGTGGTTTTATAGGAAGTAGAAGATTAGAAAAATAATATATGTTTATATTATTGTAGAATTTCTGAAAATTTTTATAAAATTTTTTTGTAAAGAATTAATTTAAAAAAATATAAATGTATTGTCTTATATAATTTACATTAGAATTTTTAACTAAAGAATATCAATAAGAAATATATATTATAAAATTAAGGTGATGAGAAGATTTAATAGAAAGTATGAGATTGGTAAAACATTATATGGTCAAATTATTGAAAAAAAAATGAGTGTTTTTTTTTTAATATCAAACTTTAAGTGATCTATAACTTCTTATATATCTCTAAAAAAAATCAATTAGAGAAATTATAAAAAAAAAATAGAAGAATTGAAATAAATTATTATTAAAATGTCGATATCTTATAGATTCATATATGAACTATAATAAAATATAATACTACTATAAAAAAACAAAAATAAATTATTATTATCTTATACAGTCACAATTTGGATTCATTCTTTTTGCTTTCATATGAAAAAAACTAATAATTTTATGGTACTCACATGGTAAACCTCTTTTTTACATTTTTTTTATCTAATCAATTTAATCTAAAATTGACTTTTATAAATATATAAAATAAAATTTTATATACAAAATAAATTATTTTAAAGGAATATTTTTTTATTTATTTTATAATTTAATTTTTATTTTATTATAAATTATCAAGAATAGTTTATAATACTAACATTAAAATCAAATACCTAGAAATAAAGCCTATGGATGATTTTATAGGAAGTACCAAATTAGGTAAATAATAATTCTTTATGCTATTAGGTAAAATTATTTTATCCTATGCATTAACACTTGAGATTAATTTTTATGCTCGAATAATAGGAGGAAGACTTATAATATTATGGTTTTTACATATGTGTATAACCAATTTAATCCAAATGGAACACTTATAGATAGATAAAATATCAAGTTATATACTAAACAAATGGATCTGAATGTAATATTTTTTTTATTTTTTAAATTTAGTTTTTATTGTATTATATATTAGGACATTGAGTCTTGTTTGTATGTTAGAAATTTTGTTCCTTTTCATGTTTGGTCATAAAAGTCCTTCTAGATAGTGACTTGCTCTCCATTGAAGATCAAGAGTTGTTATTCGTCTAATCGAGAAGTCACGGGTACGTCTAAAAAGGTTTAGCTTGTGGCAAGTTAGGCTCCTATGAGGTATAGAGAGAATCAAATTTGTTTTTGAACTTAAAATGCTTTAAATTAATGTTTTGAAAAATGGAAAAACCTCTCAAGCGACCTAAAGCGCTCAAGCATTGAAAATCACTCAAGTGCTCCACACCGCTCAAGTGGCCAAGGCGTTAAAACAGTGCTTCAATTGTCTCGAGCAGTCATGCTAATTATGTCGAGATTTTTTCACTCAAATTCAATTTAAGAGTTAAAGATCTTAAACTTATTAAGACGGTTTCATTAAGCAGAAAGCCTAACATGCCACACCATTCTTGATATCTCATTCAAGGATTCAATCTTTGAATCTTGAGTTGAAGACCTTCATCCCTTTAGCGAGGTTGAAGTGTATCCATTAGAGCAATTGAAAGTTGTTGCATTGTAGATGTGGATCAAATGGTAGGTATTGGAGAGTAAGTCTTTAGGATAAAGCAGTCAGGTAAATCTGTGTAACTTGATCTCATATAGTGGATTTATATTAGTGGTCTTAGACCTCATGGTTTTTTATCTCCACAATTAGTGTGGGGGTT
This sequence comes from Vitis riparia, assembly GCF_004353265.1. NCBI lineage: Eukaryota > Viridiplantae > Streptophyta > Magnoliopsida > Vitales > Vitaceae > Vitis > Vitis riparia. The sequence continues at coordinate 21,404,650 of NC_048445.1, forward strand.
TTTCACATAAAAATCCTTGTGCCTCATTGTTTATATTTTTCATTATCTTAATTGTAATGTATTGCCTATCTTTAATTGAATTGATAATCATTAACTACTCGCAGGTAAAAAGTTGATAATACATATAAATCTTTATTTAAATTTTTAAATACACCCATTCACCTCTTGCCCCCCACCCCCTTAGGTGTTACCCTACTAGACCTCAAGATTTTTTCATTATATATTATCAAGTATAGTTCAAAGTATTTACATTGAAATGAAAAAAGATAATAGGTGATTTTATAAGAAATGTAAGATTAAAGGAATAATAGATAGTTATATTATGATAGAATTTACTAAAGTTTTTCAAATTTTTATAGTGGATTAATCTTTGAAAATCTAAATTTATTGCATTATATAGTTATTATTAGAAAAAAAAATCAACAATATCAATAAAAAAATACCAATAGACAAAATTGAGGAGATAAAGTAGTTTATGGAAATCAAGAAATGGTAAAACCTTATTTGGTCAAATTATTGGAAAACACATAAGTTTTTTATTAACTTGAAATGACCCATAACCTTTCATATATCTTTAAAAAGATTCAACAAGAGGAATTGTTAAAAAAGAAAAAAAATGAAATAAATAATTATTAAAATATCATTTCCTTATAAATTCATATACTAAAACCATACTACATCTTGATTAATCCTTTAATTATGTCCATATGCATATTGAAATTTTCTACCTTAGTTTCTAAGACTACTCTGCACATAAGTTTTTTCAAGCATATGCCCTTTAAATTAGGTCATAAACCAGCAACATGGTGCATACAAATCTAATGACATGCATTTGTCTTGGACCAATCAAGATAAATATTGGCAATTACAACCATAATGCTTGGATTGACCATTAGACATTAATAAAATTAAAACCCCTTCTTTTAGTGTCTCAATTTGCAATACATGCTAAAAACAACCCTAACCATTAACATTTCCACTCTCAATAAGTGCAAAATTAAGAGGAAACAATTGATTATTTCTATCACAATCCATGACAATAATTATAGTGTTCTCTGTTAGGATAGAGCCCTTAAAAATATGACATGATGTAATAGATTTGGAATCTTATTATTTATTTAACAATATTCTAGTTTCACTTTTATCTATCATTATTCCATGCATTACACTTTATGAGCATTCTCGCCTAACATCTCTAGCATTGTACATGACTTGAGTGCATTAGGAGTTGCATAAAAGATCCAAGTCACGGGTTCCTTGCAAGTAGATGATTTGTTCATAGCTGGTATGTGAACTCAAACAATCCATTTAAGGTTGTAATGTTAGGATAAAGCCTTTAAAAGCATGACATAATGTAACAGATTTGGAATATATTATTCATTTAATGATATTTTAGATTCACTTTTATTTATCTTTATTCCATGCATTATATACTCTATGAGCATTTTGACCTAGCATCTCTTACATTGTACATGACTTGGGTGCATTAGAAGTTTCATGGAAGATCGAAGTCATGGGTTCTTTGCAATTAGATGATTTGTTCATAGCTCATTTGTGAACTTAGGCAATCTATTTGAGGTTGTAGTACACCACTTCCAAATTAGAGGGATGACTGGTCTTGACTATCGAGATGGAGTTCTCATGATGAGTCCACTAGTGTGTATGGTTATACATTGGACAAGACCTACGATGAGTCATGATATAAGACCATCAGGTAGTCATGACTTTACCAAGTTGTTATATTGTATAGTCTCTCAACCTTGAGAGAATATTAAGCTTGTGAAAAAGTTAGCAGTATCTTTAACCTATAGGTGAGATCGTAAGTTGATCATATATTCCTTATGGATTGGGTCATTATTTATGAAAGTCAATAGCAATAGGTATTCTCAATAGAGGCACCATGGTATCTCATGGACTTGAGACAATGTGTCCACTTAGGTGATCCTAAGGACGTGTGATCATGAAATCTATGGACCCGTAATAATTCCTTTAGTGGAATTTAGCATATGCTCTTAGTAAGCTAAAGTATGTCATTTGATCACATAATAGGAGGATCTGTAACTCAAGGATTGTAGAGGTAGTCTTGAAAGCCTGATAGCTTTCACTTTGTTAGACTACAGACGATCAATTTATAGGGAGACCATATACGATGGATAGTAGGTCACAGAACTAAGCACTTGGTGTCTCGTTGTTATATGCATAGGGTATTGGAGTGTAATTGACTCTCTATAGTGGGATGTTGAGTCAACTTTAGAATTGAATTATAAGGGAGCTAGTATGTCTTATAAGTCCCAGTGGTCCCCACTCAAACTCATATTCCTTGATGGCACAATTTATGAGAGTTGGATGGGTTTTTAGTTCACTTTTGTGCATAAGGGTGTTTTAGAAATTATGTAAGGTTGCACAAGGATAAGTGAACAGTATCTCTGAACTAGGCTAATTGATTAATTAGAACCCTATTAGGTTAATTAACCTTTTTAGGTTAGATTAAGTGACCCAAGCCCATGGTGGGCTTAAGTCACTTAAGTCTAATACGAAGCCTATAAATACCCCTTTTAAGGGTTATGATTTCTAATTTTTATCATTTTCTCCCTATAGTCCAGAGAAAGAACTCTAGCCTCTAGCCTTGAGATCTACACCATCTTAGTGCCTAGACTTAAGGAGGAGTCATCGGGTAAAAGATCATAGTGTTTACAGGATCAACTATGAGTTTAAAGTATTCTATATTGACTGGAATCAATCCAGGAACATTCAGATCAAAGGTATATGACATTATTCTCTAGATTTATGTTTTCTATGGTAGTAATATTATTTTTTGAATACTAAGTTTTCGGTTGAGATAGATTTAGAGAGCTTATGATAGATTTTTATGCACCCTAACAATCCAAGGCATAGGAATAGAGCAATCCAGGGTTTCCTAACATGTAGTGCACTACCTCTTAATTAGAGGGATGGTTGGTCTTGGCCATCAAAATGAGTTTCACATGGTGAGTGCACTAGTTTGTATGGTTAGACATTAGATAGAACCTATAATGAGTCATAACTTAAGGCTATCAAGTAGTAATGACTTCACCAAGCTACTTCATTGTGTTATGATGTGAACCTCAATCGACACACTTTGAGACCCAACAAACAGTATTGGAATAATTGCCCAAGAAAGCTAAAATACAGATTTTTTATAGAACCCTGACCCAACGTTTATAAGTGAAATGCGAACTAAAAGTATAGGTAATAGACCTTGACCCAATGATTACAATGGAATCACGAACAGAAGGTATAAAGTTGAACGCCATAAGGAAGAATCCCTAATAAGTTCACAGTTCTTGAAGAACCAAAAGAAGAGCAAAGTCTCACTTTTTTTTTATTGTTTTATTCAATAAAAAGTTATCCCATATTACAATGAGTGCATGCTATTTATATGTCATGAAAAAAACTTACTAAATTTTAAAACCCTAAATAAAAGTTGATTTGGTCTGAAATTAGCAGATCCAAAATAGGAAAATAGCTAAAAAAAAAAAGGTATTAAATATTAAAACCCTAAATAAAGGTTGATTTGGTCTGAAATTAGCAGATCTAAAATAGGAAAATAGCTAAAAAAAGGTTCTAAATAATAAAAACCTAAAATTAAGGTAGATTTGGCCTGAAATTAGAAGCTCTAGAATAGGAAATAACTGATATGAAGCTAGAAAGTCAATCAGTCATTAATCCACACCATAAATCATGCCCAATCAAGCTAGATTAGCCCTCAATAGCTTGGATTAAATTTATTACACCTTCATCTTTCTTTGGGCCAAGCTTGGAATGTCCTGTGTTAGAATCAACCCAAATCTCTTGAATTAGCCCATTAAGTGCTTCTTTGATCTTCTTGGATCTTGCTTTAGTAATAGGCCCAATTGGAACATGCAATGGATCCTTGAATGCTTGTTGATTCTCATCATGTTATCTCTCAACCTTGAGAGAATATTGAGTTTGTGCTAAGTTAGTAGTGGCTTTGACCTATGAGTGAGATCGTAAGTTGATCATGTATTCCCTATGCATTGGGTCATTGTTGATGGAAGTCGATAGCAATAGGTATTCTCAATAGAGACCATGATATCTCATGGGATTGAGACAAAGTGTCTCATTGGGTGTTCTTAAGCAGGTGTATTCATGAAAACTATGATAATAATAGTTTCTTAAGTGGAACTTGACATAGGCTCTTTGAAAGCTAAAACATGTTAGTTAAACACACAATAGGAGTATCTATAACTCAAGGCTAGTAAAGGTAGTCTTGAAAGGCTGATAGTTTTCACCTTATTAAACTATGAACAACAGTTCATGGGGAAACTAAACACAATGGATAACAAGTCATAAACTCTGAGTACATGGTGTGTCTTGTTGTTATTTACATAGAATATTAGAGTTCAATTGATTCTCTATAGTGGGATGTTGAATCAACTTCAAAATTAGATTATGAGGGAGTTAGTACTCTTATAGGTCCCAATGGTCCCCACTTGACCTCATGTACCTTGTCGACATGGTTTATAAGGGTTGGATTGGCTCTAGGTTCAGTTTTGTACATAAGGGCATTTTTGGTAATTATAGAAGGTTGCACAGAGGTAAGTGAACAAGGTCTCTAGATTAGGCTAATTGATTAATTGGTAGACTTTATTGGGTTAATTAATTAATTAAGACTAATTTAGGATTAGATTAAGTGACCCAAGCCCTTAGTGTGCTCAAGTCACTTAAGCTCATTAGGGAACTCTATAAATATCCCTTTAAGGGCTAGGGTTTCCATAGCTTTCCCATACAATTGTCTTCCACCTTTAGAGAGAAAGAGAATCATAACCTCCATCATCTCTTCTCCATCACTGGAAGTGTGCTAAGATCAAGGAAGAGTCATCGGGTGGAAGAGGTTGAGTTTATGAGACTTTCATTGACATCAATTTGATTCTTCAACACTTAAATTTAAGATTTGGAACATCCAAACCTAAAGGTTAGTATTTTAACCTTAAGCCAACATCCTTATACTTCCCAAACAAGTGTTTGTCATCAATAGTTAAAACAAGGTGATAATGCTTGAATCCCTCTATAAAAGGATGAAATGTCTAAAAAACTCATTGAAAGTCCTTGTTTCACATATTCCATAAGCATGTTTTAAATATTACAATACATCTTAGATTTACTTGCTCTAAGCCACCAAAACAATGTGGCAATTTTGCGTATGACTTATAGAGATCACCAAATCATTTAGTCATTGTTTTAAGCTTTCCTTTAGAATCTTGGTGTATGAGATTTGACACCCAATTTTTTAAATGCCACTTGTTTGAAGGACAACCACAAAAAGTGTGAATTGTGTTTTAATCACTCTCTCTATATGTGCAACAATTAAGTTGGAGTTCAATTGATGATGGTCTTGGTTCATACAAGGATTCACATAAGTGTGTGTGCCACTATATTTGTTTATTTCAAATAAAGATATTCATCCCATGGCATAAAGTTTCTATGGATACTAAGACTCTTTAGTTTCTTACATCTTAGGATCAACAACTTCTTTGTCGATGACACAATAATATACTTTTAGTGTAGTTAATAGAGTATATTTTCGCAACATGTTGCAAATTTTCTTTGGAATTAAAAATTTATCTAATTATGAACTCTCCATCTTAATTTCCTGTAAGAGTGCTTCCTTATGGGGTCTAGCACTAGATACAACATGATCAATGTTTTTAATATTTTCAAACTATGGTGATGATGCAAAACGATATTGAATTAGAGAGAATAATTAAATAGGTCCTCTAGATCCTTTAGATCTAAGTTGTTTGACATGTTACAACCTTTCCCATTCATAACCATATATCTCCTTTGTTCTCTTTCAATTATCTTATGAATATCTAAAAAATGTGACATATGTCACTATCATTGTCTTCATCATTATGAAATTCAAACACCCCTGCTCTATCGTTTTCAACATCCTCAACTCCCACACTGTCATTATCACATTTTCTTTCTTCACCTTTTTCCTTGTTTGCTTCTCCTTTATACTCAAAATATATGGAATTGAAACTCTTGACATGTTATAACCTTCCTCATTCAAAACTACATCTCTTTTTTTCTCTTTCAATTGTCTCATGAATGTTTTAAAAAAATGAATAAATATCACCATCATTGTCTTCATCATTACAAATTTTAAATTCCTCTCTCTATCATTTTGAACATCCTTAGTGTAAGGAAACCTAGATCTTTCAATTTTTTATCCTAGGTTAGGTTAAGTGCATGTGAATTTTTATAGACTTTTTCTAAATCCTATGCACAACGAAAACAAGCATATTTTTATACAAAACGGATTTGGATATTAGTACTAGAAAACATTACCTCAAATTTGGACGTTCCCAAATTTATTCCTTTCGATGTAGATGAAAATTGAATCCTCCAGAAGTCTTGTACACCCAAGATCTTCCACCCAATGACTTTTCCTTAATCTTTGTGCACAACCAGTGGGATGTATGGGAGGGTGGAGGCCATGACTATCTCTTCTCTTTCTGAGAGGTGGAAAACAACTCTCTTGAAAACCTTATCCTCTTAAGAAGTATTTATAGGGTTCCTTAAGTGGGGCTTAAGTGTCTTGAGCCCCCTACGGGCTTAGGTTACTTAATCTAATTCAAAATGAGTCGTAATTGATTAATTAACTCAATATGGTCATCTAATCAATCAGTTAGCCTAATCCAAAGATTTTGTTTATTTACCCTTATGCAAGCTTACGTAATTATCAAAACACCCTTATTCACAAAAGTAAACCAAGAGTCAACCTAACCCTTATAGATTGTACCAACAAGGTGTATGAGAGTGAATAAGGACCAGTAGGAGCCATATGACAGTACTTGTTCTCTCATAAGCCAATTCTAAAGTTGATTCAACATGTCACTATAGAAAATCAAATGCACTCTAGTACCCTATATAAATAACAAGGACATACTAAGTACTCAAGTCCATGACCAACAATCAATTGTGTTCTGTCTCCCATAGTCTAACAAAGTGAAAGTTATCAACCTTTTAAGATTATTTCTATCATCCCTAAGTTACAACTTCTCTTATTGTGTGCTCAGTTGACATGTCTTAGCTCTTCAAAAGCTTGTGTCAAGTTCCACTTAAGGAACTACTATGGTCATAGTTTACATGAACACATCTCCTTAGGATTGCCCAAGGGGACACTTTATCTCAATCTCGTGGGATATCATAGTGTCTCTATTGAGAATACCTATTGCTACCGACTTCTATCAACAATGATCCAATCCATAGGGAATATATGATTAACTTACAATCTCACCTATAGGTCAAAGTCATTTTTAACTTTGGCACACGCTCAATATCCTCTCAAGGTTGAGAGATAACCTAATGAAGTAGTTTGGTGAATTCATGACAATTTGATAATCTAATGTCATGACTCACCACAGGTCTTGTCTAATATATAACCAAACACATTAGTACACTCGCCATGGAAAACCCATCTCAATGGTCAAGACCAACCATCCCTCCAATTAAGAGGTAGTGCACTACAACATCTAATGGGTTGCCTAGACCCATGAACTGACTATGAACGAGTCATCTACTTGCAAAGAACCCATCACTTGGATCTTCCATGCAATTCCTAATGCACCCAAGTCACGTACAATACAAGAGATGCAAACCAAAATGCTTATAAAATATAATGCATGGCATGAGAATAGTTAAAAATGAATTGGAAATTTATTAATAAATTTCAAAACGATAATTGGTTTTGCACAAGAATAGAAGTATAGAAAAGAAAAGAAAAGGAAATGGGCGTTTGATTGGATTAACACCATCTAGAAGAATGGTTGACTCTAAGTGGAGGTTTGTTTGAGCAGTATTAGGATAGAGCCCTTAAAAGCATGACATAATATAACAAAATAAGATTTCATCAATATATTTTTATTATGATTTAGGTTTTCACTTTTCTATCCATGATTGCATTATTATTATCTAAGCATTTAGGTCTGCATCATTTATATTATACATGACTTAAATGCATTAGGAGTTACATAAAAAATTCAAATCATGAGTTTCTTACAAGTTGAGGAATGGTTTATAGTAGATTCATAGACTTAGGTAATCCATTTAATGTTGTAGTGAACTACCTTCTAATTGGAGAAATGACATGTTTTAGTCATTAGGATAAGTTTCACGTGGTACATGTACTCACATATATGGTTACACATTAGATAAAACCAATGACAAGTCATGACATGGTTATCAGATAGTCATGACTTCACCAAACTACTATGTTGTACGAACTCTCAACCTTGATAGTATTGAGTTAGGGTCGAAGTCTTCAATGGTTTTAACCTATGAGTGAGATCCTAAGGTCGTCATCTATTCCCTAAAAATTGAGTCATTGTTAATTAAAGCAAGTGGAAACAAGTATTCTCAAGATAAGCATTATAATATCTCATGAAATTGAGACAATGTATCCCTTTGGTGATCCTAAGGATTTGTGATCATTAAATCTATACTAGCAATAATTTCTAAAGTGAGATTTGGCATATGCCTTGTATAGTCAAAATATTTCAATTAGTCACAAAATAGAAGGATTTCAAACTTTAGGATTGTAGAGATAATTTTAAGAGACTAATATTATCATCTTATTAGATTACAAACATCAGTTCATAGAGAGTCTACATGCAATGAATGATAGGTCTCAAACTCGAAAATTATTTAAAATTAGATTTAATAAATTGTTATCTCAATTTAACATTATAAAATATTATAGTGGAGTTGATTCTCTTTAATGGAATGTTGAGTCAACTCAGAATAAGATTCTAGAAGAATCAATATTTTCTTATAGATAGTGCTCAAACTCACAATCTTTGTTGGCACAAAGATTTGAGGGAAATTAGATTTAATCATGTGTATGTATAAGAGCATTTCGATAAATAAATAAATAAAGCAAGATTGCATAAGAATTTATGATTATTTTTTAGGGCTTTTGAATTAAACTAATTAATCAATTAAAGCTAATTATGACTACTTCATTAATTAGAACCCTATAGGCAAAATTGACTCAAGCTCATGATGTACCCAAGTCACCTAAGCGCACATGAGAATTTATATAAAACCCAACTAAGGCTCATGATGCACCTAAGTCACCTAAGCCCACATGAGAACTAATTACAGTGTAGGATTAGACACTTTGTGCTCTTCCATCTTAAAAGTTGTGTAGCTCTACACTAGTGCCAAACTATAAGGACAAAGCAAAAGACAAACCTAATTTTCGAAATCTCCACATTGGACAGATTTTTAACACCTAAATCTAAAAATTACTTTTGAAAATTTTATATTCTTACACTGTAATTAAATCTAGTAGCCCCAAGATCTTAGTAAATATGCACCCTAGATTACTTAGCTAAATTTCACTAGAGAATCTGTAATCAAATCAAGGAGAAATTCATGCAAACAATCACCTATATAAGCATTATATTTTTGCACATTTGGGTTTAATGGGTACATAGAATGTGAGGCTAAGGAACTAATGCTTAAGTGGATCAAGTGAACATGTTTGATTGCATTGATTAGTGGACATTTTCTGAGCTCTCCTGTGAGTTCTACAATGGTATAATGGTATTTTAATTAGCTCCTATATGAAGTCAATGATGATTTAAGCACAGCCATTGCTTGCCTTCATCTTCCTAGCTACTTGTGGAGTGCAACTCAATCCATACATCCTTTACAAAGTTGACTCCTCTTGCAGTATATGAATTTCTTAATAAATTGGACACTGGGAATTTTAGCCATGGAAACTTGCTCTTCTGGAACTGGATGCTGCTTCACCTGTTAATACATCAAAGAATTCATACATGTGATAGAATAACTGGAAAACTTCCCAACTGTGCATTGCAGATATAAACTTCGTATCTAAATGAGGACTCATACTTTGCATTATGAAAATATAAACACTTCAATTTATTACTTTGAACAGTTGGGCATATATATGCATACATGAAGTTTTCAATTATGTACAAAGATAGTATGATTCTCCAATTCATAACTTTTTTGTCTTCTCCCATTGTTTTGTAGGACAACTACACAATATTCATGTGCTTCAAATATTAGTTGATAATTTTCCAATTTACAATTTTTGTCTGCATTTATATTATGCAGTATCTCTATGATTGATTGATGTAAAATAATACAGAGACACACTTCAGTCTAATGTAATAAATTAATATTTATAAACTTTTTAATAAGCGACTATTACTATTTTAGTATATGAATGGTTTATCTTACTATTGTAAAATATTTATGGATTGTCTATACATTTATTAGATTTTCTGTGTTGATGGCCCTGTTTGAATGGGTTATGCTATTTTGGGATAAGATGAGCCTTATAAGATTCTGTTTAGCATTCTCTATTAGCTAACTATTATGTACTTTTTGCAATCTAAAGACTCCAGATCATGTATTTCCGTATCTATTAACATTTCCTAAAAGTTCACTTAAAATTTTCATATTCTGTGATTAACTATTATTATATTTTCCAAATTGAAATTGATATGTCAAGAAATTATTTCCTTTTGCAAATTGATGTCTTGCCTGATATTTTTTGTATGTTTCTGATCCATCATATCTTCACTGATACAAGGATTTAAGACTTTTGATTGTAAGTCAACTGAAGCATTTCCTTAATGGTCCTTTACCCTCCAAGGAGTACAGGAGAACTCAAATGCAGAAAGCACTCATTGAAGAAGGATGGGGAATCTTATTCATAAGATGAACTGCTTATTTTGCTTTTGAATTGTGATTTGTTTTATTCTCTTTCTCTTTTGATCACATCTTGCAAGTTTTGGAAGGATTTCTCATCTTCATTGTACCTTTTAATCCACTTCAATGAAGTTTGCTGTTTCTGGTCAGAAAAAGAAGCATCAGAATCCACTGTCACTTGCTACTTCAATTGTCCATGTGACAATCTAATTTATCTGCCCTACTTTGATTTGACTGGTATTAGTTGTATGCCATGTTGAAACTCTCCCCCCACATCCACTTATCCTAGTTTTCTAGGCAAAGAGTTTTTAAGGAGTAAATTCCTAGCTTCTATGTGACAAGAAAGGAAGAAAAAAACTCCAAAGACAAGGTTGAGAGCTGGTAAGATAGATTTTTTTTTTTCATTTCTTTTATTTAAGTCATCATCTCCAAAGTCCTTGAAAGTTTTCCTCTTAACTTAACTGGGAATCCAATGGCAACTCCAACAGTGAAAGGCTTGTCCTAAGGGGTAATGATAGGCACTGTCATCTCTAGAGTTGCCACTGCCCCTGACTGGCCAGGATTACAATAAGAAAATAAAATTTGTGAAGATGGAGAGAAAACATTGAAGAGGAAACTGTTTGAATTCAAAGAAAAAGGCAATGGAAGGATTTGGTACTACCAAAAAAAAAAAAAAAAAAAAAATCCCATGGGGCATTGCTTTCCTTAGGTTTTGAGGAGGAAAGTAAAATTTCCATGAATTGTCAAACAGATGGAGAGGATTTTTTACTTGGAAAACTTTCTGGTTTTCGATAGGAAATACAAAGGATGTTCATGAGCACAACTCAGGAAATCTACTGGAATAATAATTGAAGGTTCATATGCCTGACAGAATTTGGAACAAATAGAAGACCTCCTTTCTTGGTCTTACTAGAGATATCTAATAGCAGTGACTAGAAGTATCTAGAATACTCCATAATCATGCAGATACAGGGCCTCATGAGCAGAGGCCACCTCTGGAGGGGATTGCTCTCAAATATTTGGATTGAGTTGACTCCATTGGGTTGGAGATACCTTTTCCTGAAGAGGAGATAAAGTCTGCTCTAGACAGCTTATGCAGGAATAAAGTTCTGGGCCTTATGGTTTCACTGTACATTTTTCACAGAATCGTTGGGATATCGTCAAAAAGGACATGTTAGGTATGTTGAGTTGAGTTTAGATCTTTTGAGATAGTTTTAACACTACTTTTTTTGCTGATCCCTATGGAGTGGGGAAGGGAAAGATTCAAAGGATTTTAGGCCTATAAATTCAGTAGGTCTATACAATATTTTGGGAAGGATCTTGGCTAATAGATTGGAGAAAGTTGTAAGGACAATTGTGTTATAGACCAACATGAATTTTCTGAAGGCCATCAAATTTGGATGCAGTTTTGATAGCCAATGATGCCATAGATTCTAGAATGAAGAGTTAAAGAGTAGTGGTTTGTAAGGTGGATTTGAGGAAGCCTACGAGCATGTAAATTGGAATTCCCTACTTAAAATGGGGCGACTCAAAATGGATCCATTGGATAAAATAGTGCATATCTTCTGTAAAAATTCTCTGTGATGGTAAATGGCTTTCCTTATGGCCCTTTTCAAAGTTCAAGGGGTTGAGACAAGGGAATCCTCTATCCCCTTATTTGTTCCTACTAGTCATGAAGGCCCTTGGTTTGTCATAGACCAGGGGAAGGGGAATTCATAGCAGGTTTTAAATTGGGGAGAAGAGGAAAAGGAGAAGAAGTTTCTCACTTACACTACTGATGATGGTCTTTTCTGTGAGGAGACCACTAGAAAATATTATATTTGAAGTGGACTCCTTTCTGGTTTGAAGCTGTCTTAGGTTTGACCATAAATTTGGAGAAGAGCCAATTAATCCGTATGGGAGAGGTCCCTAAATTGAAGATTAGGTTTGTTGCTCAGTTGTAAGGTGGGCAAATTACTTTCCACTTATCTTGGCCTTCCTCTATGTGCTCTTTTCAATCTTCTACAGCCTGGGATGTCATGGAGGAGAGGGATTTTAAAAAGTTAGATTCATGTAAGTGTCAATATTTATCAAAGGATGGCAGACTAATCCTTTTGAAGAGCACTTTATCCAGCTTTCCAATTTACTTCATGCCAATATTCATTATCCTAAGGAGGGTGGGTCGGTAAGAGATTACAAAAGATTCAGTGGGATTTTCTGTGGGGAGGTTGGTCTTTGGAAATGAAACCTCTCCTATTTATTTGGAGTGCAATTTGCATGAATAAGAAAAAAGAAGTCCCAGGTATTGGAAGTCTTTCAGTTATCAACAGGCTCTGTTAGGCAAGTGGAATTAGAGATTGCCACATGTAGGGATAAATTATGGAGATGGGTTGTCCCTAGGTAAGCTTAGCAAGAAGGTGGGAGTATGGGTCTCTGGAGAAAGGATGGAAGGTTATGGAGTTGGCTTTGAAAAGCAATTAGGAAAGGATAGGAGATGTTTCAAGATAGAACCAATTTTGAAGTGGGTGACAACAACAGGTGAGTGAGGTTTTGGCATGAATTGTGGTATAGTGGTGCTATACTAAGGGAATCTTTTCCGACTTTGATTTCAATAGTAAGGTCAAAAAATGCTTTAGTGGACCTTTGGGGAGCTATGGGAGAGGGTGGGTATTAAAATCCTTTTTTTTTTTCAGGGAGCGTCAATGACTGGGAATTGACTATTGTGGAAGCTTTTCTTCAACAAATTCAATATGTGTGGGGGTGACTAAAGGTTGTGAGGATAGGCTGCCATGGAAAGACAAAAGAGGATGGGAAATTTTCTATAATTTTTTATTTTTTTAGCTCTTTGAAAGTTACTTTGGAGTCTCTTTCACATCAAAAGAAATATGGAACTCAATGACCCCCACAAAAGTGTGTTTTTATGCTTAGGATGCAGCCTTAGGGGGCAATTTGGGAGAGGATCGTAATATTGGATCAAATGAAGAGAAGAGGAAGGCTTCTAGCTAACTGGTGTTGTTTGTGTAGAAACAATTAGAAAACAGTCAACCATATCCTCCTTCATTATGGTATAGTGGGTGGTTTAAGGTGGTTGGGTTGTGCACTTTTTGGAGTCACATGAATGCTGCTAAGGTTGGTTAAAGAGTGACTGTCTAGGTGGCATGGGAATTTTTCAGGAAAGAAAAGAATACGAGTTTGAAGAATGTCATTTCTCTATTTGTTTTGGACCATTTGGAAGGAGCAAAACCATAGGATTGTTAAGGGGAAGGAGCTCTTTGCAAGATGTTTTCTGGTTGTTACCTATTTTTATGATCTAGATGATGTTTGGAAGTTTATTATTCCTCTCTTTTTCTCTTTAGTGATTGCATTGGTTGTAGATGACTCTTTTGTTTTTCTATTGGTGTCCTAGGGGTGCATTATTTGCATATCCATAACCCACTCCCAACCATGTAGATATCGTCCAATCTACACTCAAAGGGTCCTCATGGCTTTAAAACGCATCTACAAGATTAAGAGGAGCTCATACATATATAGCTTTAGGAACTTTTTCCCCTATCTGATGTGGGATATCACAAGGAATGTTCCCGATAGCCTCTAGAAACATATTCTCTTCCTTTGCTTAGTGTTAGCTTTGAATTTGCTAGGATAAAATCTAGCATCAATTAGAGAAAAGTTAACGTAGAAACATCAGCACCCTTGAGTTGGTGTGAATGCCGCATGAGTACTCAAACAAGGATTAAGTCCATAAGATATGCTATAGATTTTATTTTAGATGAAGAAGTTGGTAGTGCCTATGAGTTTGGAAAATAATGGTACTTTGATCCTTATTTTCTCACTTTGTTGAATGCACAACTTTTTTGGAAATGGTGCCTATCAAAAAGATTTGAAAAAAAAAAAAAAAACCTTCAGAAATTCCCTTCTCTCTCCATTTCTTACTATCCCACACACCTAATCACCATTGCAGGGTTCTATGCCTCTTCCTAACCTCATTGTTGGCAGCCTTGGACATGAAAAGTTGTTTGAACATGGTGCTTCTACTATCCTTCTAGTTGTGTTGCAAGGCCTTAGAGGTTCTAAGGAGGCAGCTCCTCCTCATGAATACTCTTCTAAAGACCCTTGTTCCTCTTATTAGAACCCTTTTGGCTTCCACAAACATTAGCCTCACTAAATGCAAGCACAGAAAACATCTCTTAAGTAGAGGTCATAAAACACTAAATTTACAGAAAGTTTTTTAAAATAGCAGGAAACTCAAATATTCCAAATTGCAGTCCATGTTTGTAAGGGTGGAATTTTTTAGATTTCTTTGGCATTTCAGGTCCTTTAATCATCTATGAAAATTTGAGTGACTAGAAGTAGTGCGTAGAAGTATCTACTTTTGGTTCTTCAATGGAAATCTCAGATTCATTTGAGATCCCAAATGTTTTAAAAATACATGAGACTAAAGCCTGTGGTACTCATACTCTTTAACTTCACCCAATGTAGGCATGACAAGGGGTGTGAAGAATGAGATACTTATACACACCCACACCAAACACCTAAACTTGAACCCATGTAACATAGATTGTGGCTAGTCTTGCCATTGAGGCTTGACTCAAGTGGTGAAGGGTTGTGGAGGGTTAGTGGGAGGTTCCAAGTTCAAGTCCCAATGGGGAAAATTTTACCTATAAAAATAAAAAAAATAAAAAAAATAAAAAAAATTGTGGCTACTCTTTTTCAGTATGAATCAGACTCTTCTCAAAATGAGGAGAAATTTTTATTTTTCCTGGTATATTGCTTGAATTGTCTAAGACCTAGAGTTGGAGGACCTCTTTGATCCAACATATTTGTCCTAGGATAGGGGAGGAGGTTTTAATGTCATCAACAGTGTCTTAAAGAATATCTTGGCATTCTAGACTCATGGAGCATAAAGATTTTTGATAGAGTTGTTAGAGATGATGACCTTGTTAATCCCACATTCAAGAACGAAATCTTTACTGCGTTTAAAAATGCAGGATACCCATCTTCAAAAGAGTATATAGATTTTTACTTTCCAATGACTAGGTATTTCGTTTTCCTTGTAATGATAGAAAACTCCCCCAACTTGTTTTAATCAATTGTTAAACTGTTGTGGACCCTAATCCATTTAATTGGGGTTTGGTCCCATTTCAGTTTGAGGCTTTTACTGAGTGTGGTGAAGAGATTCCCAGATTATTGTTTGGGAGGTCACAAGCTTATGTGAAAAAATTGCAGCTTACTAAAGCTAAGCTAAAAGAAAAGGTTCTATCTTAAGGGATATTGAAACTGGCAACCCCAGAGGAATAGGTAACCAGTCAATTGATCTTAAATCCCTTGCTTTGAGGAATATGGAGTTAAAAGATATTCTTTTGAGGGAGGGGGTGCTTTAGAGGCAATAATCAAGAGCGGAATGGCTCAACTAAGGAGATTATTAACTAAATTTTCTATAGGCCAAAGGTAGAAGATAGTAGAAATTGACAAAATCATGGCCAATAGACTTTTTCTATAGGGTTGCCAAAGGTAGAAGATAGTAGAAATTGACAAAATCATGGCCAATAGACTTGGGGTAATGGTAGATAAACAGGACTGCATTTAAGGAGGTTTTTTAAGGTTTTCTGTTGGATTCATGAACAGCCAAATGGTGATCCCTAGAGGACTGGGATTGTGAACCACTCCCCCATCTTTAAAGAGGGCTAGTTTGTTAGAGCACCCCTTTTCTGAAGAGGAAATTAAAGAGGTCATCTTCAAAATGAATAACAAGCCCTAATGGTTTCTCTTTAGCTTTTCATCAGGAGTATAGTTAAATTGTAAAAGAGGATTTGTTAACAGCAAGGCGGTGGATTGAAGCAGCGATGTCACTTCTATCACCTTTGTTTTTTCAGAAAGGCTCAAACCAACAGTGTATTTGACTTTAGGCCTATCAGTTTTGTAACCAGTCCCTATAAGATTTATTGCTAGGTGGTATCCAAGTGTCATCTCATCTCACAGGGAGCTTTTGTGAAGGGAAGACAAATCTCAGATTTAGTGTTAATTGAAAATAAGATGACAGACACAAAATTACATTCAGGTGAGGAAGGGGTAATAATCAAAATTGCCTATGAAAAAACTTATGATCAACTTCACCCTGGCTTCATCAATCATGCTTTATACAAGATTTCACCCTAGATCAGAATCACTGGATTTGGGCTGCTCATCCTTCCTAAGTTTTTTGTATTAGTTAGGACACGCTATAGGTTGTGTAAGGCACTTAGCAGGCTCAGACAGGGAGAGAGCAAATTGATGCTTACAGCAGAAGATAGATATTTGTAAGAAGACTTCTTAGTAGGAAAAAATACACATTAGAATTTATACTTGCATTTGTGGATGATACTATTTGCTAGTCTAGAGCTAGAGAAAAGGATATTAAATGTTAAGCTTATCATCTTAGTCTTTGGGTGGGTCTTAGGGCTTAATCTAAATCTTGATAAAAACACCCTTTCCGAATGAGTCATCACCATCAGAATAGTCTACACTCCATACTAAGTTGTAGAACTTTTTATTGCCTTTGTGCTCACACTTTTCAAGTCTATTCAGAATTATCACAATTAAAAATCTTCTTATCACATAAATCCTTAAGATCTCTTCCCCTTTCTCTAGGAACCTTTATTTCCATTGTAACCTCTCTAATTTGGAGATAGAAGAGCTTGAAAAACTCGTGTCCTCTCTCACTTGTGTGTATTTATCTCCATTCATCCCAAATGTGAGAGCTTAGCCATCATCTTCTTCAGGATTATTTATAATAAAGTCTTTCTTTTTAGCCTTGTCCAATCCATCAAATTCAATTCCTTTCTACTCAACTAATTTGTTATGGAAATCTGAAGTATCATCTAAGGTTAAGGCCTTTACTTGGCTAATGGCACACAAGAAGGTAAACACCAATGACGTGCTACAATTGAAAAGAACCTACAAAACCCTTAGTCTTGATTATTGCATTTTGTGTATGAAGAGTAGAGAATTGATTGATCATCTTTTTTTACATTCTCCGTTAACTTTAAAACTATGACATAGACTATTTAGACTAGCCAACTTGGATTAGATTCCTCCTAGGAGTATATGTCACATGATGACTATCTCATATGGGGGATTGGGAAGCTCTATCAGAGGCAAGGTTCTTTAGCAAACCTCATGTCTCATGTTGATATCGATTGTTTGGTGAGAAAGCAATGTTAGGAATTTTTAAGATAAAGTAAGGACTTCAAAGACTGGGATCTCATTCATTTCTCTTCCTCCTTTTATGCTTCATGAACCTTAGCATTTAAGGGAATTCCTCTCAATGTGGTCCAGGCCAACTAGTATTCAATGTGTAGATTGAAAGGGTTGGGTTAGAAAGGAGAGGAGCATTGATTAGGTCTCTTTTGGAAGTAGACATTTATTTGATATTAGAGCAATGAGATGTCCTTTTTGTATATTCCCATGTGGTGCTATACACACTTTTTTCCTTTTTTCTTTCTTTTATAACCAAGGAACCTTCTAAGACAAGGCCCTTCAAACTTCCTATGGGTACCTAAACCTTAAAGAGTGTTGACCATGCCCACTACAATTAGCAACAGGTAATTCAGGGCATTCAACCAGCTATGGGAATTGAACCTAGGATAGTGTGCCTCACCACACATCCTGACATCCCCCCAACCAATTAGGCAACCTATTCATCCATATTTAATACATTTTTGTTTTCTAATAAATAAAAAAAATCATGTAACTCTCATTTTTTAAGACCCTTTTAGGAAGGATCTCTAGAAGTTTAGATGGGTGGAAGATAACTTAACCAAAAAAAAGGCGAAACAAGTGGAAGGTAGCTTAGCTATCCTTACAAGGAAGAATTACACTAATACTATGGTCAGGTTTTTGTGAGGAATAGCGTCTTATTAAGTAAGTGGTCTTAAAAGTTTCTTAAGGAGGAAAATGATCCACGGCACAAGGCTATCAAAAGCATTTATGATTCACACTCCAACCGATGAGATGCGAAATTCTAGTCAGGCTTTGTGATTAGAAAGCTAGTACTAAGAGCATCCTTGATTTATCTTATGTTACCCTTTTTTGGTCAATAACAATTTCAAGATTCATTTGTGGGAAGATCTATGATGGGGAGACCAACTACTATGAATTCAATACATAACATGTTCTCTTAGTCCAAATGTTGTAGTCAACATATATTCATAGATGTGATTTAGGTAAGTTACAACTGTGAATTACAATTGTAATTTATTCTATTGTTGTCATTTATACAACTGTAAATATTTTATATAGTTGTCTATTATTTTGTATAGTTGGATATGTACTCTATATAAATACCTATGAGATATATGAAATATTCATTTAGCAATTTATCAACTTGGTATCAAAGCAAAAAGTAGAGAATTTTCATTGTTGCCTAGCTGACACTTCTTCCCTTCTTTTCACCCTCTTCATTATCATATCATGTTTGCAAAAACATATGTAAGTATTTCTAATAGCAAAAGATCATCCAAGGTGACCATTCATGAGAATGCCTCTCCAACAATTGCTATAAAGTTGGATGGTACTAATTATCGTGTTTGGTCTCAAATTTTGGAGATGCATATTGCTGGCAGAAATAAGAAGGGATATATCACAAGAAGAAAGGTTGCACCCACAGAGGATGACCCAAACTATGATGAATAGGAGGTCGAAGACGCTCTAGTCAAGTCTTAGTTCATCAATTCCATGACTAACTGATTGATATCACACTTTGTGCAATGTGGAACGGGTAAGGAAGTTTGGGATTCAGTCAAGAGGAGTTATCTTGATGTCTCTAACTCTTCTCAAGTATATGAATTGATGAAAAAAATCCTTTCAATCACTCCAAGGTGACCACCTTGCAGAATATTACAATGAGTTAAACTCAAAATTCATAGAGCTTGATTATCGAAGGCCTAATGATATGGTGTGTATAACTAATATTGAGAAACACAGGAAGCGTATTGCTGAGGATTTCCTTTATATATTTCTTGCAGGTCTTGATCATAATTTAGATCAAATTAGCAGTCCAGTTTTGGCCACATTTCCTTTACCAAGTCTAGAGGAAGCCTATTCACTAATCCGTCATGAAGTGCAAAGGCAGGTCACCACGGGAACAAAAGATCACTCTGAAGTTTCCACAATGGTTGTCCATAAGAATATCACACAAACAACATCTTTTACTCCTACCAACTCTTCTTCTCGCTTCTGCACTCACTAGAATAGCACTAGACATACGGTAGATGTTTACTAGAATAAACATGGATATCCGGAGCCTAAGCAAGCTGAAAGAAAGAACAAGAAATCAACTCAGGCTGCTCTTACTAACACTACTCTTCTAGCTTATCCTTCTCAGGTTTCTTGATTGTCTTTTCAAGAAGGTAATTCTAGTTTGGCCTTTATCTCTAATGTCTCTAACACTTGGGTAATTGATTCGGGGGCTACTGATCATATCACTAGTCATTCTTCCTTGCTAGACCCTCTAATGCCCTCATCTGTTAAGTCCATTCAAGTTGCTAATGGGACTCCTATGCCAATTTCAGAAGATAAAAATATCTCACTTTCCCCCACTCTGTCTTACCTGCCCCTAATCTCTCAAATAGTCTTCTTTCTATTAGCAAGATTACCAAACATCTCAATTATTCTGTAACCTTCAATTCTACTCACTGTGTGTTTTAGGACAATCTTACGAAGATGATGATTGACATTGGGAAGAAGAGGGGAGGTCTATACCACTTGGAGGGGGCAAGGGACTTAAAATTTGAATCTAACTGTGGTTTTCAAGTAGCAAGAGAGATGTTTAATAGAGAAAAGATTCTTTTATGGCATTGTTGATTAGGTCACTTATCATTTTCTTATTTGGAACGTTTATTTCCTCAGTTGTTTTGAAATTTTTCAGTTTCTAATTTAAGGTGTGAACAATGCATTTATGCTAAAAATCATCATATACCTTTCAAAAAAAGTCTCAATAAAAATCCAATTCCTTTTACCCATGTTTTTACGAACGCTTGGGGTCCCTTTTCTACTCCTGCTTTGGGCCATAAATACTTCATGTCTTTTATTGATGACTATACTAGGGTGAGCTGGATATATTTGCATAAGTCTAAGAATGATGTTTGACATATTATTCCTCACTTTTCCAAAATGATTGCTACACAATTTAATACTCAGGTTAAGGTCTTTCACTCTGATAATGGTCGTGAGTTTGTGAATCAATCCCTTGTTGATTTATTCAAAGAAAATAGAATCCTTCACCAGAGGCATACATACATGCCACAACAGAATGACATAGCAAAGCGTAAAACCCACCACATTCTAAAGGCGTCCCGGGCTTTATGCTTTACTATGCATGTTCTAAAACGTTTCTAGGTTGAGGCTATCTGACTGTTGTCTTTCTCATTAACCGAATGTTTGCTTGTGTTATTGATTATCAAACTCCTTTGCGAATGTTATCACAATTTCACCCTATTCCTTCTGCTTTGAATTTTTGTCCTAAAGTTTTTGGTTGTGTATGTTATGTTCATATACACTTTCATCAAAGGGATAAGCTTGATCGTCGTACTCTTAAATGTGTCTTTCTTGGTTATTCTAATTCCCAAAAGGGCTATAAATGTTTTCATCCTCCTATAGGCAAATATTATATCTCCATGGATGTTCAATTTTGTGAAGGGGACTCTTATTTTTCTGGGAATGTGTCTTTGGTTCCTCTTCAGGGAGAGATTAGTAGTAAGAAAGAGGAAAAATTATGGCTCGAAGAGAAGAGAGTATGGATTTTAGGTCAAGGGGAGGATTCAATTGATTTGGGTAAGGGGGAGTCTTTAGATGCTCCCAACCCTATGGCACCTAACTACGAATTTGAGGAAAGAAGGGATGAAAGACTAGCTAGATTATTCCAACAAGTTATACAAGGAAGAACAAAGATGCTATTGTCATATCCCCTCTAGGCTCCAATACTCCTCTTATTGATACTACCATGCCATCGAATAACTCTTCCAAGTCAATCTTGAGATACATGTTCCTTCACCTTTAACTTCAAAAACTATTACCTTGAATCCACAAGTTGGTGATCAAGGTAGAAGATATAGTCTATATGATTATAAAGAACCTAATAGATTGGTTTCTCAAAATCATTCTCTAATGTTGTTTATCCCATTTCTAATTTTGTCTCTTATCATCGTCTATCTAAGACTCACCTTGCTTTTACACTTCATTTGTCTTCCATGTCTATTCCTAGTCATTTTCAGGAAACCCATAAAGATCCTAAGTGGAAGTCTGCTATGGTTAGAAGAAATAAAGGCTCTCCAGAAGAACTCTACTTGGGAGATGGTTGAGCTCCCTCAAGAAAAAAAGATAGTGAGATGGGTGTTTTCAATAAAGTACAAGTCAAATAGGATAATTGATAGGTACAAAGGAGTGGTTGCCAAGGGATACACTTAGACTTATAGAATTAACTATCAAGAGACTTTGAAATGAAGGACTTGGGTGCTCTAAAATACTTCTTGGGCATTGAGGTGTCTCAATCCAAGCAAGGACTTTTCCTCTCACAATAGAACTATATGTTAGATCTTTTGGTTGAAACTGGTAACTCCGCTTGCAAACTTGTTGATACTCCCATTGAGATAAATCATGGCTTGTTCATCTATCCTGATCAAATTCCAACGAACAAGGAAAGATATCAAAGACTAGTGGGGGAAATTAATGTACTTAACCCACACTAGACATGACTAGTCATATGCAGTTAGAGTTACAAGTCAATTCATGCATAATTTGAGTGACCAACACATGAATGAAGTAAATCGCATCCTAGCCTCTTTGAAGTCCTCTCCAAGAAAAGGTATTATGTTCTCCAGACACGAACATCTAGATATTGAGGGTTACATAGACTCTGACTTTCCAGAATCCAAATTGGATAAAAAGTCTACTTCGAGATATAGGTCATTTGTAGGAGGAAATTTGGTGACCTAAAGGAGTAAGAAACAAAATGTGATCTCATTGTCTAGTGCAGAAGCTGAATACTGAGTGTTCAATCATGCAACTATGAACTTACTTGGCTAAAAATTCTCTTGAGCGAGCTTGAGTTTGGTCCTAAGAAACCTATGGTACTCTTTTGTGATAATACTATTAGATAGTGTACAGTTATTTCAGTTATTTACTTTTCCTTTTTTTTCCTTATTGTATTGTGGGTCCCACTAGCATGTATATATATATCCAAGTCCAATGTGTATTATTAATAGTTTTTAATAACAAAAATTAGGTATTCTCCCTTTTCTCTCTTTTCACATGGTATCAGAGCCTAGTGTCACGAACTTAGTCGTTCACTAAGCTCGTGCGGCACTTAGGCAAGTCAAGACGCTTGATCTTGCTAAGTCAGCCTTGCTCCCAATGCTTAGCTTGCTAGACTAAGACGTTCCCGACTCGAAAGCTTAAGAAACTTAGTAGGCAACTCTTTAAAGAATGGAAACTTTTATTAACTCAAGGAAGCTTTTACAAGTGCTTGGAAGCTCACTTGCTTGGTTAGGAAGTGATTTGGGTGGTGCCTTGGCCAAATGAGGGTCTCACTTACTTATAGGCACCAATGGAACTCTCTGGAACCTTAGAGGGTTACTTACAAATCAAGAATATTCTAGAACTCCCTACACTAATTTATGTACAACCCTATGTACAATAATATACAAGAGATCTCTAGAATTCTCTAGAAAGCCTTGGACTTCTCTCATGCCTTCCACCATAGTGTAGAGATGTGTGGACATCTCTAGGCATCTCTAAAACCTTCCACACTCTTCCCACCAATGTCTTAGTATAGATGGTTCCAGGAGTCTCCAGAAGCCTCTCTCCTCCTATATAAGCCCATGGGAAGGGTCATTTGAAGCATCTTGTGACACTAGGGAGAAAAAAAAAAACCTAATTATTTCCGTTTTATGTGTGAATCAATTCTGGGAAACCTTTCAGTGACTGTGTTTCATTCCGATTACCTTCCCCATCTCCTAAAACTTTCCGGTCAACTGTATCGCCGTCAAAAAACCCTCACCGCTGTCAGAAAACCCTCACCGCCAGCGAATTTTCTGGCGAAGTCCTTTTCCGACACCGACCATACCATCAGGTGTGCAAGGAGGAGATCTTCAAGTTTTGTCAAAGCACCGGAGGGAGAATCTCAGTCACACGCCGGCCACACGCATTTCTTCTCCAGCGGCATGAACCTCACGCACCGTCGCGTGAGGGCGCGTGGAGCACTTTCCGGCAACGCGCTTCCACCTCCAGCCTCGCCTGACGCCGTCTAGCCACTCTCCATCTGTGCTTGTGCCATCCGAGCCCTGCAAGTGCATTTTTTTGGGTTTTTGTCTCCGCCGGCCCTCTAAACAGCCTTTCCGGCGACCTCCGGTGACTTCCTCTCCACCCCGAGCCCTGCACATGTCTTAGGAACCACGATCTGAAGCCGTATTAGGGCTCTCTTCGATCCAAACATATTTCGTTCTCCAGATAAGCAGATATGGCTACTAAAAGTTCCATTTTTTCCTCTGTTATATCTAGATCTCCTATGATCACTTCGGAGAAATTAGTTGGCAGTGAAAATTATTTGTCTTGGTCTGCCTCTGTGGAGTTTTGGTTTATGGGTCAAGGTTATGAGGATCACCTTGTTACGTAGGAGGTGGATATCCCTGAGGTTAACAATGTACAATGAAGGAAGATAGATGTACAGTTATGTAGTGTGTTATGGCAATCAGTTGATCCTAAGATTCTGCTTCATCTTTGGGCCTACAAAACATGCTTTAAATTTTGGAATCAGACGAAAGGGCTATACACGAATGATATCCAACGTCTTTATAAGGTGGCTTCTACTATTGTTAATGTCAGACAACAAGACATGGATTTATCTACTTATATTGGCCAGATTACCTCTCTTAAATAGGAATTCTTGACCGTGATACCTCTTACTACTGATGTTGGGGATCAACGAACACAGATTGACAAGTTCTTCATGGTTCTTACGCTTATTGGCCTCCGTCCAGATCTTGAGACCGTCCGCAATCAAATTCTTGGCAGTTCCTCCGTTCCATCCTTGGATGATGTGTTTGCTCGCCTCCTCCGTATCTCCTCCACTCAGACTTTGCCATTTGATAACACTTCAGACTCTTCTGTGTTAGTTTCTAAAACTAACTCTCGAGGAGGACACAGTGGAACCGAGGTAGAGGCCAACGTCCTCATTGCACCTATTGCAATAAGTTTGGCCACACTCGTGATCGGTGTTATCAGTTGCATGGGCGGCCTCCCCGCATTGCCCACGTGGCCTAGTCATCTGATCCTCAGCCGCCTCAGCCTCCGAGCTCCTCCACATCTCAGGGTATTTCCCTCACTGATAGTGAGTATGATGACTATCTCCGCTATCAGGCCACCAAGTCAGCTTCTGTTACTTCTGTTGCCCAGACTGATAATGCTTCTGCTTGTCTTACCCACACATCTTCTCTTGGACCTTGGATTATAGATTCTGGCGCTTCAGATCACATATCTGGTAATAAGGATCTTTTTTCTTCTATTACTACTACCTCTGCCTTACCTACTGTTACCTTAGCTAATGGTTCTCAAACTGTGGCTAAAGGCATTGGTTTGGCACATCCTCTCCCTTCTCTACCTCTCACTTTTGTCCTTTATACTCCTGAGTGTTCCTTTAATCTTATTTCCATCAGCAAAATCACTCATACTCTTAACTGCTCTATTACTTTTTCTGACAAATTTGTGACCTTGCAGGACCAGAGTACGGGGAAGACGATTGGCATAGGACGTGAGTCTCAAGGCCTCTATCACCTCACCTCGCCTTCAACTCCTGCAGTTTGCATTTCCACTGATGCTCCCCTCCTCATCCACAATCGCCTGGGCCACCCTAGTCTATTCAAGTTCCAAAAAATGGTCCCTCGTTTTTCATCTTTGTCGTCGCTTGCGTGTAAGTCCTGTCAGCTTGAGAAACATACTCGTGTCTCGTTCCCAAAGCGTTTGAATAATCGGGCAAAGTCTCCTTTTGAACTTGTCCACACTGATGTTTGAGGTCCTTGTCGGACCGCGTCTACTTTAAGATTTCAGTATTTTGTCACTTTCATTAATGACTATTCTCGATGTACTTGGTTATTTTTAATGAAAAATCAAGTTGAGTTATTCTCTATTTTCCAGAAATTTTATGCTGAAATCCAAACCCAGTTCAATATTTCTATTCGTGTATTACGCAGTGACAATGTCAGGGAATATTTTTCTGCACCATTTACTTCATTTATGTCCCAACATGGGATCCTTCGTCAGTCTTCTTGTACTCATACTTCTCAACAAAATGGGGTAGCTGAACGTAAGAATCGATATCTTGTTCAGACAGCTCGTACTCTCCTTCTCCATAGTAATGTTCCTTTTCGTTTTTGGGGGGACACTGTTCTTACAGCATGTTATTTGATTAATCGTATGTCCTCATCTGTATTACACAATCAGATTCTTCATTCCCTTCTTTTCCCTGACCAACCACTTTATTTCCTTCCTCCTCGTGTTTTTTGTTGTACTTGCTTTGTTCATATTCTCACTCCTGGACAAGACAAACTTTCTGCCAAAGCCACAAAATGCATCTTCTTGGGATACTCCAGACTTCAAAAGGGTTATCGTTGTTATTCCTCTGAGTCTCATCGCTACTTTCTCTCCGTTGATGTCACCTTCTTTGAGGACTCACCATTCTTCTCCACCTCTGAGTCTCTTCCTGTTTCTGAAGTCTTACCCCTTCCCATTATCTCCCCACCTGATGCAGTGCCTTTTCGCCCACTTCAGGTTTATCATCACCGTCATCGTGTCGCTGTTCCTCCTTCTTTGGCCGAGGTACCTGCTGACTCACTTCCTATCCCTTCTACTTCTCCTGCCCCGGCTTTGCCACCTTCTGCTGACTTACCCATTGCTCTTCGAAAAGGTAATCGATCTACTTATAATCCTCATCCCATTTACAATTTTTTGAGTTACCATCGATTATCTTCACCCTATTCTGCATTTGTTGCTGCTATATCTTCTGTTTCTCTTCCCAAGAGCACCCCTGAGGCTCTTTCCCATCTAGGCTGGCGACAAGCAATGGTAGATGAAATGGCTGCTTTACACTCCAATGGCACTTGGGATCTTGTTGTTTTACCCTCTGGTAAATCTACAGTTGATTGTCGTTGGGTCTACACAGTTAAGGTTGGCCCTAATGGTCAAGTTGATCGCCTTAAGGCCCGCTTAGTTGCTAAAGGCTATACTCAGGTTTATGGTTCTGATTATGGTGACACTTTCTCTCCCGTTGCCAAGATAGCTTCTATTCGTCTATTGCTCTCCATGGCTGCTATGCGTTCTTGGCCTCTTTATCAGTTAGATATTAAAAATGTTTTCCTTCATGGGGATCTTGCTGAGGAAGTTTATATGGAGTAACCACCTGGTTTTGTTGCTCAGGGGGTCTGGTTTAGTGTGCAGGTTACGCCGTTCTCTATATGGCTTGAAACAATCTCCTCGAGCATGGTTTAACCGTTTTAGTTCTGTTGTTCAGGAGTTTGGCATGTTTCGCAGTATAGCAGACCATTCCGTTTTCTATCATCATAACTCTTCGGGGCAGTGTATTTATCTGGTAGTTTATGTGGACGACATCGTCATTACAGGCAGTGATCAGAATGATATTCAGAAACTAAAGCAACACCTTTTCACCCACTTTCAGACTAAAGACTTAGGGAAACTCAAGTATTTCTTAGGGATTGAAATAGCTCAATCCAATTCCGGTGTGGTTCTTTCCTAAAGGAAGTATGCTTTAGACATCTTGGAAGAAACCGGTATGTTAGACTGTAAACCGATAGACACTCCTATGGATCCAAATGTCAAGCTTATACCAGGACAGGGGGAGCCTTTACGAGATTCTGGGAGATATCGGCGACTTGTAGGTAAACTGAACTACCTCAACATTACTCGTCCAGACATTTCTTTTCCTGTAAGTGTTGTTAGTCAATTCCTACAGTCACCATGTGATAGCCATTGGGATGCTGTAATCCACATTCTTTGATATATCAAAAGCACACCAGGCTAAGGTGTGTTGTACGAGAACAGAGGTCATACCCAGGTTGTTGGTTACACAAATGCAGATTGGCTGGCTCACCCATAGATAGACGTTCCACTTCCGGGTATTGTGTTTTTATTGGAGGTAACTTAATATCCTGGAAGAGTAAGAAACAAGATGTAGTGGCCAGATCTAGTGCTGAAGCCAAGCATCAAGCTATGATCTGGCAACATGTGAACTCATATGGCTGAAACATCTTCTTCAGGAGTTGAGATTTGGAAAGGATGAACAGATGAAGCTCATCTATGACAACCAAGCCGCTTTGCATATTGCATCCAATCCAATCTTCCATGAAAGGACCAAACACATTGAAGTTAACTGTCACTTCATTAGAGAGAAGATCGCATCAGGATGTGTGGCGACTAGTTTTGTCAATTCAAATGATCAACTAGCAGATATTTTTACTAAATCTCTCAGAGGTCCTAGAATTAAATACATTTGTAACAAGCTTGGTGCATATAACATATATGCTCCAACTTGAGGGGGAGTGTTAGATAGTGTACAGTTATTTCAGTTATTTACTTGTCCTTTTTTTTCCTTATTGTATTGTGGGTCCCACTAGCATGTATATATATACCCAAGTCCAATGTGTATTATTAATAGTTTTTAATAACAAAAATTAGGTATTCTCCCTTTTCTCTCTTTTCACAAATACAATAGTTATTAAGATTGTAAATAATTCGATAGAACACGATCGAACTAAGCACATTGAACTTGACAAGAACTACATCAAGAATAACCTAGATTCTGGCATGACAAGGGTTCCCTACATCAAAAGTGCAGATCAATTGGTGGGTATGATAACTCATGTTGTTATTACTAGTGGTCCATTCTATGCATCACTATCCAAGTTGGGCAAGTGTAATATCTATGCACCAACTTGAGAGGGAGAGTCAACATATATTCACAACTATTATTTACAACTGTGATTTAGGTAAGTTGCAACTATGAATTACAGCTGTAATTTATTTTATTGTTGTGATTTATACAATTGTCAATATTTTGTATAGTTGTCTATTGTTTTGTATAGTTGGCTATCCTAAAATAAGTTTTGCGTGCTCTATATAAGTACCCGTGAGATATGTGAAATATTCATTCAGCAATTTATCAACTATTATCCTATCTTTGTCATTTTAATTCTTTTTTGTCCTCTTTTCTAACCATTCTTTGTCATCCACCATAAGCAATTTCAACTTTTTCCATAACTTTTAGGACTCAAAAATTGATGACCTTTCGATCTTGCATTCCTTATCCCATGTTTACTACTTGTCCTCCTTTCCCAATGACAAAGTATAGTTGTTAACCCTATAAGGTTGTTGTGCTTCATTCTTTCTTTCAGACTTTATTCATATCTGAGGATCTATTACTTCCCCTCCAGCCAATTTCAATTGAAAACCCAAAATTCCATATAATGCTAGTCTTTGGCTTGGCCTAAGCTTAATAGAAAGACCATAGTCAATGACATATTGCAATTTAGGAGACCATTTAAAGATTTCAACCTGAAGCATTGTGTTACGTTCCGAGGTAGCAGTGAGATAGTTGACCATCTATTCTTTAAGTGTTTGATAATGGCAAAAGGCTTGCAGCATAGACTTGTTGGACTTGTTAGGTTGTTTACATTCCTCCTAGAAATATAACAAATATGACAGTGGTTTTTTGAAGAAAAGACTAGAAGCAGGGTTTTCCGGTGAGTGGCTATACTTGCTATCCATTGGTAATTTCACTGGAGAGAACTGTCAGGATTTTCAAGGGTAGATGGTGCCTTACAGAGTCAACTGTACTAGTTACTTTTGGGTTCTCAAGAATTCCAGTGTCTAATCATGTTGGATGGAGGATCTTTTCGTTGCATGAGTAAAAAGTTTAAAGAAGCGCAAGTTGAGTGGGTACCACTCCTCATAATAGGATGCCTAGGTTTAACTTTTGATGGATACTCAGTGAAAACCTGAGGCAAATAGATATTATGGAGTATTTGAAGATCACACGGATGGAGTGGGAGGTGACTCGGCCATCATTACATCCTAGGTTTCATAGAAAAAGCAAGGACCTTAGTAACTGGATGCTCAGATGCATAAGATCATCAACTGGTCTACAAAATTGAAATTCTTTTAACACTAGAATCCCTTGATTAGCTAAGCAAAGAGTGGAGATGGTGGTTAAATGAGATGCCTCAGAGCTAGAGGTTTTATAGGGGATTCCATGCCTCCTTCAGTCACAAATTTTTGGATGGTTCCTTGGGTATTTTGATTGTTTTTTCTGGGTTGCTTTCTTTCTTTTTTATTGGCTCCACAATCACCCTAATTAGTAACTACTCATATTCTTGCATTTTTTTTTACTCATCTTTCAACAAATTGTTGTTTCTGATTAAAAAATAACATCCACTGAGTCTACAGCAATGGTAATTTCCTAAAGCCAAATATCTGCACCTCTAAACCTATAATAATTTCCTCAAACTTATGATTTAGAATAACAAGTTCATTATCTATGATTAGGTTAAACATAAGGTGGTTTTCAACTAGCAAGTTAAGCTGGAGTTTAACAAATTATAGTGACATTACTCAACCATGCTCAAAAGGATCAATAATGGCATTAACTATTCACATTTGTTGAGAGATACTCAAAATTTCAGGTAGCAGAGTCATGACTTCATTTCTTAACAAGTTATATATTATCAACTCTGAACTTACCAAAGTATTCTTGTTCTTCATCATCTCCAGTTTGAGTTGTAAAGAATGGAGTGAGATAGTTCTTATCTAGTGCTCTAAACGTTGCCGTGCTGCAAAAAGAAAACAAAATTAGATGCATTCAAAATTAATGAAAATGCAAAACCTATTCAGGTAATGACAGGCAGATCTCCATTACTTCTTATGGAACTCTTTAAGTCTCATCTTGAGCCTGTTCCCAGATGACTCTTCCTCATCATAAGGAGGAGAAATATAGCCATTATTCACTTCAAAGCTCTGAAACAAAAATATGAAAATCAATAAATAAGTAAATAAAATCAATATAATAAACAATCAAGATTTTGATGAGTTAAAATAATCATCAAAAAGTACAACAGTTCACTAACTCATGATCTGCAGGACACTAAAATACCAAAGAATAAGAACCAACTGGTTAATAGAGAAAATGCAGCTGTTACAGTTTTTTTTTTTTTTTTTTTTTTTTTTTTTTTTTTTTTTTTTTTTGATAACCTAGGAACCTTCATGGTCAAGACCTTAGGACTCTCCATGGGGACCCAAACCTCAGGTAGCTGTCACAGTTGCCAATAAGTATACAAATAACTTTCTTTTTCCTTGTCTCTTTTGAGAATAGAGAACAAAAATGACATCTTACTCATAAGCCCCTGAAAGGGCATTTGCATACAGATCAATGTAGGAAATAGAGGTTTGAGCTACCATTTCAAAATTTTCTTTACTGGTGTCAACTTTCTGATAGACAGTTTTAAACTGGGATATTTTTTCCTGCATGAGCAATAGGTGGGGCCAAGGGGAGAGAGATGTTTTCTACCCAAACAGATGACGACAGTTTAAGGTGGTGTATATTCTTGGCAAAATTTTAAACAATAGAAGAACAATATAAACCAGGTCCAATAGATCTATGTACTGCCACTGAAATACACTAACTAGCAAATAATTAATCTTCCACATGACATACTTCAGCAATGGGACCATCATGGCCATCACCTACAACTTGTAAAGCTTCCAGCATGGTACCTGTTGATCCTCCAATCAACAAAACCTACAGCACCTCTTAGAAGGTTAGTGGTAAATTACATGAATATGGAAAGCAAATGAAAATTTTACAACTAGAACATTATGAGAGAAGCTTGTAAAAAAGAAAATTTGAATTACTGATAGCCCATAAATTTGGTTGTCAGCTCTGTTACATGGGTTCGGGTGTTGGGTGCAAGTATGTGTATAGTTGTCAAATCCTTTGCATCCCAAAATCTTAAGACACATGGATTTGGGTGAAAAATGATATCAACTATGAGTGAGGGTACTTGGATACAACTTAATGAAAATAAATCAACACTAAATATAACAATAGTAAGATAAGTTATCTATAATACCGCATGGTTAATTATAGTTATAAAATATATTTATTATATCTTTTCTATTATAATAAGATAGTTAGAAAATAAATTTATTATACTTTTTTAATTTGACAAGATGCTAAACATTGTTTTACTTTTAGTGTTACCACTAATAGGACATGAAGAACCTATTTATTATCGGTCTTTAATTTTAATATGATGTTGAGAAAAGTTCTTAAAAAAATATCATACCACATTATTAGTAAAGTTTGATTAGTTTAAAACTTTAAAAGTTTATAGCGATTTTATAATAAAAATCTTCTAATACACTAAATGTTGATAAAATATAATACATATTTAATTTCTCATCATGCAAAAAATTTTGACTTTTTTTAAATTAATTATAATAACTTACCCCTAGATTTTTTAAGAAATTAATTTTGATATTTATCTTTAGATTTTGTTTGCTATTAATTATCATATTTACCTTTAAATTTTATCTATTATAAGTAAAAAGAAAAAAAAAGTAAGAAAGAGAGATAAATAGGAAAATAATTCTCAAATGCAATATAAATACAATTTAAAAAAATTAAAAAGTAAATAAAATAGTAATGAGATAAATAGCTATATCCAATAGAATATAGTTTTAATCATAGGTTATTTTCTGTCACTTGATGTTGAACATTCCAGTTAATCAAAATGAGAGCTTCAACGGGGCTCCATTTAGTTATGCCTGGGAGAAAAGAAAAATAAAAAAATAAATGAAAAAAGGCTCATTTATTGCTTAAGAGCAACGTTTTTAAAACCAAACAGGTTATTAAACCAAAAAAGTTATCTGTTCACGATTCACTGGTCAAATCGGTGATTGAACCACAATTGAACCGGTGACATCATAAATATAATATATATATATAAAATTAAAAATTTAGTAATATTTCATTTTTATATTTGATATATCAAATTAAATGATAAAAGTAAATATAAATATATTTTTAGAGAGCCTAATTTTTAAGCCCATTTATACCCATTTTTAGAGAGTCCATTTAAACCCTCCATTTTCACACTTCATCTCCACTATCCATTCAAAAATGAACTTGTATTTGTAGTCTATCAAATACAAGGTCTCGAGTTTTAATCATAAGTTATTTTCTATCACTTGATGTTGAACATTCCAGTTAATCAAAATGAGAGCTTCAGCGAGGCTCCATTTAGTTCTGCCTGGGAAAAAAGAATAATAAAAAATAAATGAAAAAAAGTTCATTTATTGCTTAGGAGCAATGTTTTTAGAATCAGACCGATCATTGAATTGAAAAAGTTATTGGTTCACGATTCACTGGTTGGATATATGGTTGAACCACAATCGAACAAGTGACATCATAAGTATATAATTTATATATTATTAAAATTAAAAATATTTATAAGAAATTAAACATATATATATATATATATATAATATTAAAAAATTTAATAATATTTCATTTTTATATTTGATATATCAAATTAGATAATAAAGATAAATATAAATATATTTTTAGAGAGCCCAATTTTTAGGCCCATTTATACCCATTTTTAGAGAGTCCATTTGGAACCTCCATTTTCACACTTCATCTCCACTATCTCCCACCAACCACACCTCCCACTTTCTCTTCTTCTTCTTCTTCTTCTTCTTAAACACACACACACACACACACATATATATATATATATGATATTTCATTTTTATATCTCTTCACATTACCAGCCGCACCTCCCCACCTTTCTTTCCCTCTCTCTCTCTCACCATACCCATGCCTACCTTCACCACTGGCCACCTCACCGCCAGCAACAGCTCCCATTTCATTTTTATATCTCTTCCCACTACCAGCTGCAGCTCCCCCCTCCCCCCTCCTCTCCTTTTCTTTCCCTTTCCCTCTCATTATACCCATGCCTACCCTCACCATTGGCCACCTTGCCACCAGCCCTCCCCCTTTCTTTCCCTCTCCCTCTCACTATACCCACGCCTACCCTCAACACTGGCCACCTCGTCGCCAGCCCTCCCCTTTCTTTCCCTCTCCCTCTCACTATACCCACGCCCACCCTCCCCACTGGCCACCTCGCCGCTAGTCCTCTCTCTCTCTCTCTCTCTCTCCCTCCCTCCCTCCCTCCCTCCCTTCCTCCCTCCCTCCAATGAACCATTTAGTTCACTAAGAACCGACCAGTTCACTCAGTTCATTGGTTCAACCACCAATTGTAACGGTTCAAGGCTGAATCAATAGGTCATCGGCTCAAAAGGGCGAATCAGATCAGAAAGGTCACCAGCCGATGGTCGGACCGGCCACCCCAGTCCAGTTTTTAAACATTGCTTAAGAGAGTTTGTCCTATCAAGTCGTCTCCATATGTGTTTAGATAACTTAAAACTCCAAGTGGCATTATACCTTACAAGATTTCCATGCAAACCTGATACACTTTGGGACTCAGATTTCCAATATTTCCATTTGGAAAGTTCTTGGATTGTGTCAAGAGCATTGGTGTTGGTGGCAGCAGGAAGATGAGGTAGGGGTTGTGGAGGTGGAAGTGGTGGGTTGCAGTGAACTGCATCCATTAGTGTCCCGACTCCTTGGAAATTTGGGTAAAAGTTGGTGTTCTGGTAGATTTTTCTAAGGGGAAAAGAAAATCCATGATTACTTTTAATCTGAGAAACCTTTATTATAGAAATCTACAAGTAAATAGAAAGCCACAAAGATAATACTATATGATGAAAAAAGAGCAAAGGAGAAACACAAGCTTTACAAAGCAAGGAACATAAATCATAACACTGGAGAAACAATTCCAAATTTCCAAATAGCTAATGAATTGTTTATATTGCCCATTTTATAAACCTAATACAAAGGAGTGGAATATTTTATGACCAGATTGCTGGCAGACATACACATCATGCATATCTAATATCCATTACCTCGAATTAACCCTCACATTCACTCACATATGTAATAATAGATCTAAATTGGAAAACACAGCAACCAGGCTGCATCCTGTTAAGCCACCAATATGACCCAAAATCGTAAGTTCATACATAACAGGCAAAAAATGTATACCAGCCTAACCATCCCTTAGTACAACAAATCATTGATGACAGAGAAATAGATGGGGAATGATAGGGAGATGCAAACTCAAGGCCTCTAGTAAACCGGAGCTCTGATACTATGTTAACACATCAATCTGACCAAAAACTAAATCTAGTAAAGGTAATGGATGAACAATATATACCAAGCTAACACCTGCTAAAGGATTTCAATTAAAAGGACATCAACTGGGTTGCTTACCGTCAAAACAACTATTGCTGTGGTTGCAGTGAATATTGTCTGGCCATGCCCTTCTGGGAGATCATGAACAGATTGTAGAGCAAGGGCAAAAGCCATAGCTCCTCGAAGACCTAGTCATGTACATCATGCATGATTATTCTATAATATTTCTTAAAAAAAAATTAAGAAAAAACAAAACACAACAGAAAAAGAGAAAACAAAGAAACTGGAAATATTCTTCTTATCTTCTTACCACTGTACCAGAGCGCCTTTTGATGCTTTAAAGGTATTTGTCGATGAGCAGGCCGAATCAAATTGACCATATATGCGCAAGAAAAGACATTTGCCGCCCTTCATGAAACAATTACACAAACTGGTTAAAGGTTTTCATGCAATAATCTTCCAATCACAATGCCCACATGCTCTCACCAATCAACACAATATGAGTAATTGTTGATATGCATTAAAATGACCAAAAATATGAAAAGTACAAGATAGGTAAACACTGTATAATGTTGTAAATGGTGATATCACAGTTAAGGATACATAAGTTTAGGCAACAAGCCATACATACCTTGCAACTATGATAAACAGCTGGAGCAATAATGGAGCAAGTTAAGGACAACAGGCAATTTCAATAGACAAAGAACTGAAACCACTAATTTAATTCTCACAGTGATGACACAAGGATACAATTGAGAAAAAGATGAATCCAACATGAGACCAACTATGTTGTTCCATGGCAATATCAAAGCCCATGTATATAAATCTGCAGATCAAAAAAAAAAAATTCAAGAAGGTATAGGAGATTTTATAAAGAAATGCTAAGTTCAATCACTTAATATAAGAAAATTAAATGTTCCCTTACACAAATGTCTCTGCTAATGATGATATCAAATGAAAAAATGCAGAAACAAATCGCTGAGAATTTTCCGACAAATTTGAGAATGTGTAATGCTTCATAACCTGGAAAGTTAACCCCAGATTTCTTTAACAGCCTCAACTAAGAATAGGTGATCTGACAATCAAAATAATTGATATCCACTTACAATCCCAGTGAACAATATTGACACAATTCCAGATAGACCCAGACCTTCTGCTAACATATACCTAAAAAAAGATTTCTACATTAAACTGTTGCATGAGTCAAGAACATTCATAGAACAAGAAAGAATGGCCTGGGAGATTCTTACGAGAAATATGGAAAAAGAACAAATAGACAGCACTCCAAGTTCAGAAGACTGAGCAAAGAATGGGTAAAGTTTTACCATCAGGACCTTTCCAGATAAATTGTGAATTACAATTTAGCAAAAGGAAAAACAGATATGCAATACTCACTTGTCAATGTCCAATCCTGCATACTTAAAAAGGTTCTGGAGGTTAAGGTTTCACATTACATTCCAATAGCTAAAAGGTAATCGCTAAGTTTAGATGGTTGATATAGAAGACTGGTAATTGATTAAAAAGGATATCAAAGCAGCAGTAAATCCAACTCCAACACCTGTACAGCCATAAATAATGCATTGTTAAAAACAGTGAGAGGAAAACAAAAACCTAGGAATAGATGGCAACAAGAAAACATCTAAGGAAATAAAGAAGTGTCTCAAATTCTTATTTGGTATATATGTTCCTTTTGGTAAAAGATTATTATATAGATTATTTTATGTATTGGTATTTCCTTGTAAAATTATTTTCCTTCTAGAATAAAGAAAGCTGTTAGTAATACTTGTAGAAATATTATAGGTCAT
This sequence comes from Vitis riparia, assembly GCF_004353265.1. NCBI lineage: Eukaryota > Viridiplantae > Streptophyta > Magnoliopsida > Vitales > Vitaceae > Vitis > Vitis riparia. Next base: position 21,441,541 of record NC_048445.1, read on the forward strand.
GAGAGAGAAAAGTGATGGAGACAAGTGTCAGTCACCTTTAAAAGTTTATCAAAGGCACAAAGGAGTGGGCTCCAAGGCCCAAACTTTAATTTGGCGCTCTATGGACGATAATGGGCTTAGTTGGGATCTTATATAATGCGATATGGATTTAGCCTGGACAGTACTTTCCAGAAATCAATTTATGGGCCTGGTCAATGGTCATAAGTTATTATTTTTAGTTATTACTATTATCATTTTCCAAGAGTCTTTAATGCGGTCTAGTAGTCAGTCCAAGTTTTTATTATTTTCAAGTTGCATTATTACTATGTGACTAGTTCCAAGGAGTTATAAGTCCCTAGAAAAAGTTCTATATGGTAGTTGATCAATCTTTTGAAAAGAATCAATGAATGAATGATAAAATTTCCAGCAGCAAATATTTTCTTTGTGTGATACGAAGAGCACTTGGGTGTGAAGCCTAAAGGTTTCTAGGAATGGTTTTTTTTATAAGAAGGTATCTAGGAATGATTTCTAGAGTTCTTTCAATGACTCCAATACTCTCCTTACATTTTATTTCGTGTCCAATATCAATTTTGGTATCAAAGGGAGGGTGACATCATGGCTACACGATCTGGAAGGAGTTTTAGAGGAAGACTAATTGATAGCTGGTGTGATGAGATACTGATTTAGATGGTGGATCAGCTTGATAGTCTCCACATTTGGCTAAGTAAAGTTGAGACACGAATATCTCAACCCACAATCAGTCATCACATGTTGAGCAAGAGGAAACATTTCAAGCTAGCAACCAAGAAAATGTAGAGGAGCAAGAGGCAATTTAAGCACCACAATACCCTATGTTTGAATGGGCTAGAGGGTTGCTTGAAAGAAGATGCGAAGCTCGTGACGCTGTTGGAGATACCACAAAGAAAGTGAGAATGGAGGCTCCTAATTTCGAAGTTACTCAATTTGTTGATTGGCTAGCTACAATTGAAGAGTGCTTCAATTGGTATGACATGATTGTAATAGGCCTCCCATACGTTATGTGTTTACTAGAAAAGGGAAGAAGAGTGTACTGCCACCTTACTAAGGCTAGGTCACAATCTGGATACGGGCTAAGGGGGGTTTTAATAGGAAAAATAAGGGAATTAGGGGGCTGGATATTGTGTGGATATGGTAGGAGAGTGATAGCGTCTCAAATCGCTATCTGAGTATCAGTTAGGTCTCTTGTTTCTTGAAATTCTTGAAATTCTATAATAAATCTCCATTAGATACCTATCAATTTGGTATCAAAGCATCGATCCAGATGGCTCAAAAAAAGAATGAAGGTCGGGTGGATCTTCTAGAGAAGGAAGTTGGAGAAATCAAAAAGGGGATGTAGCGCTTACCAAGAATGGAAAAGGCGGTGATGGACCTTGCCTAGAACATAGTGCGAGTTCTGCAGTCACTGGAAGAGACACAAAAGGTGGTGACGGCATTGTCAGCAGGGCGGGTTACGACAACTATTGTGCAATGAGAAGACCATGCAAGATGGATCCCTGGAGTTGGGGAACCCAGTGGGGGGTGGACGGCGTCGGATGAGACTAGGCGAGGCGGAAACGGGGAATGGCGTGGCGGCCAACGGGTGGAGATGCCTGTATTTATGGGAGAAAACCCGGACGGCTGGATCTTTTGAGCCAATCGATACTTCGCAACGTACGGACTCACGGAAGAGGAGAAATTAGTTGCCGCCGCGATGAGTTTAGATGGGGACGCATTCTCTTGGTACCAGTGGATTGATTTGAGGGAGGCGTTTGGGAGTTGGGAAAACTTGAAGAGGTGGTTGTTGCTTCACTTTCGTTCGACTCAAGAAGGGAGCCTTTGTGAGCAATTCCTGGCAGTGCGACAACGAGGTTCAATGGCAGAATACCGGCGGGAATTCGAGATTCTAGCGACTCCCCTGAAAGGGATTTCGGAGGAGGTAATGGAAAGCACGTTTATGAATGGGCTGCTTCCTGAGATCCGGGCTGAGCTACGTCTACTGCAACCATATGGGGCAGGGCCACTTGATGGAAATGGCCCAACGAGTCGAAGATAGGAATTTAACCATGAGGTCGGCCCATGAACCAAAGGACCCAAAGAGCACCAAAATACTGTCATCTGCAAATCAAGGTGATTGGAAGATTGGGAAGAATTTTCAGACTAAGGCAGTGGTTGTTAGCGAGAAGACAATGAACCAACAGCATGAGATTCCAATAAAGAGACTGACGAAATCGGAGCTTCAAGGCCGTAGAGAGAAGGGGCTCTGTTTTAAGTGTGATGAAAAGTTCTCACCTAGTCATCGCTATAAGAAAGAATTAAGGGTTTTATTGGTGCACGAAGACGAGGAGGAGGAGGATAATCAATTTGACAGCAGAGCAACCGAAGAACCTTCACTAGTCGAGCTGAAAGACGCTGTGGAATTATCTCTAAATTCCGTGGTAGGTTTAACTACGTCGGGGACGATGAAGATCAAAGGAACGATCAGGTCAAAAGAGGTAATCATCCTTGTAGACAATGGGGCTACCCACAATTTTTTATCCCTTGAGTTGGTTCAACAATTAGCACTACCATTGACTACAACAACCAGTTACGGGGTGATGATGGGAACCGGGATATCCATAAAAGGAAAGGGCATTTGTAGGGGGGTTTGTATTTCGATGCAGGGGCTCACTGTAGTGGAAGACTTTCTTCCACTTGAATTAGGCAACACTGATGTAATTCTCGAAATGCCTTGGTTGGGGACTTTAGGAGACGTGAAAGTAAACTGGAAGATGCTAACAATGAAGATCAGAATGGGGAGTGATAGTGCTAAAGGGAGACCCGAGCCTTAGTTGGACTGAAGTGTCTCTTAAGGCAATGGCTAGAGCACTGCAGCACCATAGCCAAGGGGTATGGGTGGAACTCTGTCAGACTTCCACCACTACAGATTTGAGTGAAGAAGTACAAGAGGTTCCGAAAACAGTCAAAGAAATGTTAGCTCAACATTAGCGAGTTTTTGGGTCAATAACAAGGTTACCACCAAGTCGTGATATTGACCATGCCATTCAATTAATTCTAGGAGCATCTCCGATTAACGTTCGTCCCTACCGGTATCCACATATTCTAAAGAATGAAATAGAGAGATTAGTGCAAGAGATGCTGGAGGCAGGAATTGTTCGGCCTAGCTTAAGCCCATTTTCTAGGTTAAAAAAAAAGATGGAAAATGGAGGTGTTATATGGATTACCGTGCTCTCAACAAAGTTATAGTCCCAGATCAATTTCCCATTCCGGTGATCGATGAGTTACTCGACGAACTTCATGGTGTGACCATTTTTTCCAACTAGACCTCAAATCGGGCTACCACCAAATTCGAGTCCGACAACAAGATATCCACAAAACAGCATTTCGCACCCATGAAGGTCACTACGAGTTCTTGGTGATGCCTTTTGGGCTAACCAATGCACCAACGACTTTCCAATCATTAATGAACAATATATTTCGGCCACACCTTGGGAAATTTTTGCTCGTATTTTTTTATGACATATTGGTTTATAGCAAGGACTTGAAGGAGCATTATGATCATTTGCAAAGTGTGTTGTCCATTCTGGCGAACCACCAACTGCACGTCAATGGAAAGAAATGTCTCTTTGCTAAACCACAGCTAGAATACTTGGGCCATTTGGTTTCTGCCAAGGGGGTTGCTGTTGATCCCAATAAGATTTCAGCCATGGTAGAGTAGCCCACACCCATATCCATTAAAGAATTACGAGGATTTCTAGGATTGACTGGATACCACCGTCGATTTGTCAAGGGATATGGAGCTATTTCTTGGCCCTCACTCAGCAACTCAAAAAAGATGCTTTTAATTGGAACCCAGAGGCTAAAGCGGCCTTCCGAAAATTGAAAACAACTATGACAACAATTCTTGTTTTGGCTTTGCCCAAATTCAGTCAACCTTTCATTGTAGAGACGGATGCCTCGGGGTATGGTTTGGATGCCATTTTGATGCAAAGTCATAGACCAGTAGTTTATTTCAGCCAAGTCCTCTCAGCAAGGGAGCGACAAAAGTCCATATATGAAAGAGAGTTAATGACTATTGTCTTAACAGTTCAAAAGTGGCGTCACCACCTGCTTGGTCGCCACTTTATTGTGCAAACAGATCAAAGTAGTTTGAAGTTTCTACTAGAGCAAAGAGTGGTGAATGAGTGATACCAAAAGTGGGTTGCGAAACTGTTGGGGTATGATTTTGAAATTCAGTTTCGGCCTAGACTGGAGAATAAAGCAGTTGATGCCTTATCTCGCATCCCCATTTCTATGGAGTTGGCTGCCCTCATGATTCCCAATCGCTTAGACACGTCGTTGATCAATTCACAAGTTAAAGCTGACCCACACCTTGCTAAGATTCAGCAAAGGCTGTTGGTTGATCCGGATGCTTATCCTCGGTATTCTTTGGACCATAGCATTCTCCTCTACAAGGGGTGCCTAGTTCTTCCCAAGGCCTCACCCCTTGTTCTTTAAGAGGGCCATGCTAGTGTGATTGGAGGGCATTCCGGGTTCTCGAGAACTTGCAAACAACTCACACGAGATTTTTTTTGGGTTGGCATGAAGAACGACATCAAAGAGTTTGTGGAAAAATGTCTAGTATGTCAATAAAATAAGGCCTTAACTTTGTCACCTGCTGGGTTACTACAACCATTGCCTACAGAAAAAATATGGGATGATGTGACGCTAGACTTTATTGAGGGGCTTCCTAAGTCTGAGGGTTATAACTCCATTTTAGTTGTTGTGGATTGGTTGAGCAAATATGCTCACTTCTCACTGCTCAAGCATCCTTTCACAACTCAAACAGTAGTTGTTGTCTTTGTTCGGGATGTTGTCAAATTACATGGAATTCCCCGTTCAATTGTTAGTGATCGTGACAAAGTATTTCTTAGTCGATTTTGGATAGAGCTATTTCGGTTGCAAGGTACTTCTCTCTGCCATAGTACCGCATATTATCCTCAAATGGATGGACAAACAAAAGTGGTCAACCATTGTGTGGAGACATACCTTCGATGTTTTTCATATAACAAGCCCAGACGTTGGTCTACATGGCTCCCATGGGCAAAATACTGGTATAATACCACATTCCACTCCTCCACTAACATGACACCATTTTGAGCAATTTACGGGCAAGACCCACCACCATTGCTACGTTATGGATCAGATTCCACCTTTGTTCTAGCAGTGGATCAGTTATTGCAAGAGCGTGATCTAATTTTAAATGAACTGAAGGATCATCTCTGCTGTGCACAATCCAAAATGAAGTCATCTGCAGATGCACATCATCGTGCAATTCAATTTGAAATTGGGGATTTTGTCTATATAAAACTTCGTCCATATGGACTTCTTTCCCTTGCCAAGCGACCCAATGAGAAGCTCTCCCCACAACATTTTGGTCCTTACAAGGTGGTGCAGCAAATTGGTCCAGTGGTGTACAAGTTGGAGCTTCCTTCTTCGACAACTATTCATCTAGTGTTTCATGTTTCACAGCTTAAACGGGCTCTTGGTTCTACTGATTTATGTCAGCCACTTTCCCCTGTTCTTGCTGATGATTTGGAATGGTGGGTGGAGCCTGATCAAGTCTTAAATATTCGTCAGTCTCCCAATAACAATCAGCTTGATATTGAAGTACTTATTCAGTGGAAAGGACTTCCTCAATTTGAAGCTTCTTGGGAATCAGCTGACACAATTAAAGAACATTTTCCTGACTTCCACCTTGAGGACAAGGTGTCTCTCATTGAGAGGGGTAATGATAGGCCACCCATACGTTATGTGTATACTAGAAAAGGGAAGAAGAGTGTACTGCCACCTGGCAGTTAGTTGTAACAGCCTTACTAAGGCTAGGTCACAATCTGGATACGGCGCGGGGGGAGGGGGGTGGGTTTAATAGGAAAAATGAGGGAATTAGGGGGTTAGATATTGTGTGGATATGGTAGGAGAGTGATAGCCTCTCGAATCGCTATCTGAGTATCAGTTAGGTATCTTGTTTCTTGAAATTCTATAATAAATCTCCATTAGATACCTATCAGATTGATGATCGAAGAGTATTGCTAAAATGAAACTTGTGAGCTTAGCCAAAGTTTGGTGAACAGGTGTTGAAGGAGACATTAGAAGGATGGGGTCAGCACCAATCGACACATGGCAAGAGATGGAGGCTAAGCTTCAGGAGAAATACATGCATACAAATTACAATGATAAGCTATGTGACCAATTCATTAATTTAAGGCAGAACAACATGCTTGTTGCTAAGTATATGAACAAGTTTGATGAGTTAAAAACAAGGAGTCTAATAATAGAAGACCCTCAACAAATACTTACAAGATTCAAAGTTGGACTAAGACCTAAAATCAAGCGGGAGTTGTTGCGTCAGCCATTATATAACTTGGAACATACTATTTGAGTTACATTAGACATAGAGGAATATGTGGGATATTCATTCAACAAGAAGTTGGGAGTTATGACTATGGAATCTACACATAAGAAGCTCCATGACACAAATCGCAGTATGAGGCCAAGATCACCTCATCTATTCAACCCACCTACAAGGTCTAAACCATCTTCTTCTCAAATGGTTGATCCAAAGAGTAAGGGTATAAAATGAGCATTTATGGGACACATCCTAATGGATGGGATATCAACATGTTGGTTAGATGGTCACATAGACGCCCCTGAAAGCCTATTACACAAGTTTTTCAGGATTTGTCCCCATACGTTCGTCAGGTGGTGGGGAATGGGGAGAGAATCTGATTCTAGGAAAATCTATAATGGGGATATCAACCTTTATGTTCACAATTTTCAGGTCTATATGCAGTTATCTCAATGAAAAATCTCACCGTCTCAGCTATTCTTGGTAATTCCCATCCTTCTCTTGGAATTTTAACTTCCGTCACAATCTCACTGATATAGAAATTGAACTTCTTGAAAGACTTATGTCTTCACTTAATTCAGTGCACTTGGCTCCTTTTGTAGTTAATTCAAAAGCTTGGTATTTATACTCCTCAAATTAATTCACAATAAAATCTTTTTTCGTGGCCTTATCCAATTTCTCAAATTCAATCCCATTCCCCAAGCCAAATTTCTCAGAAAATCAAAAATCCCCTCAAAGGTCAAGGCCTTTTCTTGGTCAATTGTACATAGGAAGGTCAACACCAATGACATGCTATAATTGAGAAGACCCTACAAATCTCTTTGTTCTCATTGGTACATTTTATGAAATGGAGATGGAGAATCGATTAACCACCTTTTTCGACATTGCACATTCACCTTAGGGCTATGGCATAAGCTTTTCACTATAACAAGGATTGATTGGGTTCCACCTAGAAGTATTGGAGATGTGTTGATTATTTCATCTAAAGGATTAGGGACTTCAATCAAAGGAAAGACTCTTTGAAAAATCGCTAGCCTCACCTTACTGTGGTTGGTCTGGCAAAAGAGAAATGTTAGGATTTTTAAGGAAAAGTGAAGACCGGATGAAATATTATGGGATTTACTTCATTTTTACTCCTCACTATAGGCCTCTTGTACTATCACTTTTAGAGGAGTTCCACTTAATGTTTTACAACTTAGTTGGCTTCGATTTATGATTCAAAAGGGGGTGGATAACAATGAGAGGAGATGAGCCCAAATGTTGAGATCGTTTGTGTTTTTTGAGGTTTGAGATAATTGGTGGTTACCTTTGTGTATGGTTTTCTGTTTAGTAGGGGAGTTTAGTTTCACTTTGATCAGGTTTTGTTTTTGTGGGAAGGACCTCTCATCCTTCTTATGTACTCTTATTATTATCAATATATATCGTTTCTTATAAAAATAAAAAAAAAGGGTAAGGGTATCAAATGTTTCAAGCGTCAAGAACCTAGTCATATGGCATACAATTGTCCAAAGAAGAACTTGCATATTGGGTTGGAACATGAAGAAGAACCAAAACTACAAAAGGATGAGCAAAATGAAAACTCATTTCCCAATAGGCTTCTTTTTTCAGAAGTTACTCCATTAGATGTAACTTAAAGGATCTCAAATCTTTGCCCATTTTAGAGGAAAGTGTTATGGTTCAAGAGACCTTTCCATGAAGACAAGACTCAGCTGGTAGGTGCTCTCACTTCCATATGAGAGGTCTTAAAATCTGGGGCTTCCCCATGCAGGGTTCTAGGGGGAGGGAATGTGTATCCTTGGTTTTCCTACAAAGGAGGGGGGAAGAGTGGATAGCATGTTTCCACTTTATCTATCTATTTATTAAATAAACCTTCTTTTTCCCCCACAAATCTCCCATTCAAAATCAGGATTAGATTTTTGAACCAAAAAATCTTAAAGCACTCTCCTCTTTCTAATAAATCACAATGCTTGGACATATCGAAACAAGACCTTTATAAGGCCAACATTAAAAGTTTTCTGAGAAACAAAAAAGCCCTGTTTGGACCAACCTTTCAGAAGCCAAAAACCCTTTTCTAAGCTCAATAAGAGCTTCCATATCTTTTTGACTAATTTTGTTCAAAGAGCTTATGACAGAAAAAAGAACTTAATATGAGAGCCAAGACAATGTTATTTCTTGTAGAAACTCTATTTTGGCTTATGCAAAAAGTTTTTTCATGTTTAGTATAATGTTTATAATACTAATACTGCCCCTTAAAAATTGTGACTTTGGTTTCAACTTCCAGCTAAATGCAAAAACAAGACACTATCCAAAACAACACCAAAGAATGAAATCCCCACCTCTATAGCATCTTCAGCTCCTTAGCCTTTTTAGTTGATCTCTTTTAAAAGCATATGTATATACAAGTTATCACCAAGTCCTCACCTTCATTCCTATAAGGATAACCGAGTTTTATACCCATCCCATCTAAGCATACGTTTTGGCATAAACCCCTTCTAAAGGGGGTGAATCAACCCTTAACCTCCACCCAAAGGTCCCCTAAGCCCTAAGTAGATAAGAAAATTAAGATCTTAATCCACCTCTGTCAAAATCAACCCTATATTAGGAAATGGCACCCATCAACTAAACAAAATTTCTGTTCCCTTCACCATAAGTAAGAAACAAATAAGTTCAAAACAGATAGAAGCACACAAAGAAGATTGTAAACATTTACCTGATGACATTGAACCAACAAAAGTCTCAAGAAACTTGACAATGACCATAAAGAAGTTTTGTTCAGATGGCACATGGCTTTTAATTAATGAAATCGTCCTGCATAGCAATGCAATTTCTTGTGACTAAAATTCCCACATTTTAATTACTAGAGGATACATGCAAGTTAATTTACGAACCTGTACAAGGAAATTGCCATCTTCCAATTGCACATCATACAAAAAGTAAATCACCCAGTAAGTGTTTTCCATCTTTAAGCAGAAGTTATACTCAAGATCCACTCGGGAATATAATTTAAAAAAAAAAACATTAAAAACTCACTGCATCATTCAAAACAGATTCTCCAAAAACCAAGGCATAAAGGTTCGTGTCGGTACCAAGTTCCTGCAAATGAAAGCCATTTCAAGTAAATGTTACCCTTAGATTGGAGGAAGGCAAAAATTTGCAAGAGGCTAAATGGAATATATATTCTCTTATAATACGCACCCAGTAAAAGCAATCCAAGCAAGAATACAAGCTCATGTAAGTGGGCTCGATGTAGGACAACCCTAAGATGGTTGCCTACACTCAAAAGTAGGTGGGCTAGGGTTTCTATTTTAGGTTTAAGGAAAGGAACAAGAAATAAAGTTCCTCGTAGAGAAAAAGATAAAATAAAATAAAATAAAAAGTAGAGAGAAAGAAGAAATGAAGAGAAAAAGATAGAAACCTTAAAGTCTCACCAAAGCCTTCTAGGAGTCTCACCTAGAAGAAAAATCAATGAAGTCTCACCATTAAGGATTGCAGCACTTGCAATGGAAAAAATCATAATATTATTAATATCAATCGATTCATTCATTACTTTGATTTACATTAATTAGTCTTATTTATAGACTTCTCTAAGACATCCAAAGTCTATTAAGATTCTAATAACCTATTATGACTCTAATTCTAATTATCTTATAACCAAATTAACTAATCCTAATTTGACTCCAAACAAATACTAATCCTAATTTAATTCCAATTAATACTAATTCTAATTAAATTCCAACTAATATTAATCCTAATTTAATTCCAAGTAATACTAATTTCACTCTAATTGCAACTAATACAAATTCCCTTTCTTGATGTGTATCTTAGAGATTCATCCTCATCAAGGCTGCCACAGAAAAAACATATGTTCAAGTGAACAAGACAAATTAACCAGCATGTAAGTGGCCAATATGATAATTGCCAAAATGATGGTCCATATTCCATGCACAGGAAATGGGGGGGAAACAAAAGCATATGACAAAAAAAAAAAAGTGTTAGTTGTTTCTATGACTTAAAAGAATTTGGCAACAATTAATGCTACAGGTTCAGGTCAGGTTAAGTATTTGATACAAACAGTTAGAAGGCATCCTAGATCTATTGATAGCTAGGAAATCATTTTTGTTGTTAAACGTGAAAAATATTATACACGTTCTTGTTTTTTGCAATAGGAATAATTAGGAGGTGAGAATGCCAAGTGAACATTGTCATAGCACCATCAGTACATGTATGTGTATGTGTGTGTTATCAGAAACTGAGAAACATTATGAAAGAGAGAAAGGAAAAAAGAGTAAAAGGCAAGATGAGATATCCTTCACATATATGAAGATCAAGCACATTTAGTAGGGGAAGCCAACTGCCCTCGAATCCAAAGAGATCAGGCCGAGAGGAACAACTGCAAACGCTTTGGTCATCGAATCCCATAGGAAGCTTAGGAAGGTAATTTCTCTCAGCACAGTTAAAGTTCTCCAGCTCCCCTCAAAAAACCTGACATTCCTTTCTAACCCAATGATATAAAGTAGCCAACATTGCACCATATCACAACATTCTACCTTTGTCACCCTAATAAAACCCTTAGAGAAATAACCATAATGCTATGGGCCTTTCTTGGAGCAAAACACTGGATCTGCCATAAAGAAGACAAGCTGTCAACCACAGGGCAGTGAAGAAAGACATGGTCCATAGATTCCCCACTCTCCCCACAAAGGAAGCATGCATCTGACAAATTACAATGTAAGCTCAGAGTCTGAAATAAATCATTTTAGTACGCACTCTCCTGCAACCAATATCCATTTAACTGATTTGATTTTATAGGGAACTTTAAAACACCAAATCAATTTGGCTGGCAGGAAGGCAAATGGAATCTTCAACCTTCAAAGTTAATTCCCTTATTTCCATTTCTGAAAAAGTTGCAATCCCTCCCTCTCCTTGTCCTGAAAACCAACATTCTCTAGAGCATTTGCTTTGCAAACTTCCACATTCCCTATAACCCCCCTTGTTCCAGATTTTCAAACCCTTGTTGAGAGCTTTCAGCTTAGCAGCTAGGATAAAGATGGATGAGCCCCTTACCTCATAACTATCCCTCCACTGTTTCTCCAAACATCTGAACCCATCTGCCTTCAACCACATATCCTCAAAACTTAAATGAACTCTACCCTTATTCCTCCCTCCGCGATCCAAGGGAATTAGGGAATGATTAGATGTCAGTCTAGGGAACAAGCACTACTAGAAAAATGGCATGCTCAAACCCACGAAACCAGACCTCTATCCTAGCCTCAACACCATGTGAAATTGCCACCATTCAGCGGAAGATCTAACTTTTCTATAAATTTACAAAACCTTCTCATGGCTGCTGAAATCCAACCATAAATTCTCCTTTCATGGGGAAATTGAATAACATTGAAGTGCCTCCCCGATCCACCAAGGATCACCCCAAAAATCCCCGATAAACCCCAATTCCTCCCAAAAAGCTTCATGCTCTCCCCCAACAGCATGACCATAAACCCTTTAAAACACACACAAAAAGTCATCCTTGCAGCATTTAAAACAGCTGGATATGGAAATAGCACCAACTTCCATCCCAATTAATGTCAATGCTCTATTATCCCAAATAATCACCACATCACTTGCTGAACCAGATGTATTCTAATAATCAACATATCTTCTACAACTTCAAAGGTGGTTTACCATGTTGTGTGGTTTCATGGATTCTTGTTTTCCCAATTTGGTTTCATTGAAAGCATTTACCATATTCAACAACACCAAACCCATGGTAACCACCAATTGCATTATGAATAAAAGCAGAGACTAGAGATCAAAGTACCTGAAATATGGACAAAACAGTGACAGGATCGGTTGCTGATATAAGAGCACCAAACATCATACATTCAAGAAATGGAAGTCTGTACATGAGGTAAATCAGACCACCAAGGTAACTGTGACAAAGAAAAAATTAAAGTAAAACAGAATGAATATTGTAAAGAAATTCAAATAAGATGGTGGTCATATTGGGATTATAGAGAAACTTACACCAGAATACCCGTAACAGTTGAAGCTATAAATGTTCCCACAATGGCAAATGTCACAATTGCCCCAAAATTTGAAAAGAAGGGTTTCTGCAGATTGCAATAATGAGAACAGAAACCAAGGAATGCAAATCGAAATACGAGCAGATTAGTTAGATATCTGGAGATGGAGTCGAGACAGAACTTACAGGAGATAGACTGAAACCAGACTGAGTAAGCAAAAAAGTGTCAAGAGAAACAATGCCGATACATATTGAAGCAGTAAAATAAATAAATAAGCTAGGAGATCAAACAAAGAAAGCAGTAACAAATTGAAACGACCCAAGTAAGGATATAATATGATTGGAGGTAGCAGAAAGAGGAAGAAAAACTCCTCGTGGAAATTAAACCATGCCCTGCAAAAACAAACCAAAAAAACAAACAAAATCAAACGGTCAGCTCAGCTACTAGAATCAAAGAAAAGTAGGGAAAAAAAGGGTGTCATTAAACAAAAAGAAGGGAATTTTATCATTTATAAATTTCCATCTAATTTTGCATGAACCCATTTTCAAAACAACCAAACAACAGAAAATACTTTTCCTATTAATCAAAGCCTAAATAGCAAAATGACGAGTCAGCTACTAGAATCAACGACAGGGCTCCTATCTTTCATCATCATTATAATCAACACCAAAATAGACATAAGGAACTTCATAATATATGTATTGAGACCCAATTTGCAATATCACATTTTCAAAGCAAACCAAAAAAAAAAATCTTGTTAAATATGGCCTCCAGCTACTGTGATCACCACCCACAAATAAGAAACTGTAGAAATGGGGTGGTATCAGACAGAAATGGGGAATTTCAAAATTTACAAGTTTCCATCCAATTTGGAGGATGATGATGATATTTTTTTCAAACAAAGTAGAACCTGATGTTAGTTTCTGTGTCGGAGATGTTGGCAAGTCCACCCACAATCAAACCTGAGAATCCATTTCAATTCAAAATGCAAAATTCAAATTCTGCATTTAGTTCAGGCTTTGCTATAATCGATTAAACACAAGACGGAGGATAGATGGAGAAATAGGAGAGACCTATCAAGAGAGAAGCGCTGGCCTCTGGAAGGTAATAGAATTTTTTGCGGCGAAGGACGTGGCCGAGGACGAAGGAGAGGACGAGCATCATGATCTGGAGGAGGATTCCGACGCCGGCGGCTTGCTGCTCCTTCCCGGGAGAGGGACTCCCCCGGGGCTCCGTCGGAGAAATGGGAAGGTCGTCCATGGCGATTGCAACCAAAACGACGACGTTTAAGGGATGTCCCTTTATGATGGGGTTCCAATTCCAAGTTTCCAACGACAATTCTCACAGGTGGTGGTGGCAGTAGTCAATAGCATGATGCTCTTGAAATCAAAGCTAACCCAACTCAAAATTTGTCACACTCCCGTCTCCCAATATTCCTTTTACACCCTCCTCATTCACTCATTCTTTTGTCTAACCCATTTCACAACTTCAAAAATAAAATTATTTTCTACTTTTAATACTTTCCTCCATTTTTTTTTTCCATCATATTTTCCATATCATCCAAACTAAAGAAAACCATTTTCCTCTACATTTTTTTTCCTTTCCTTAGCATTTTCCGAGAATCAAATATAACCTTAGAAAAAAAAAATATTTTCAAAAATAGCCCATTACATTCCCTACATTTAAAAGAGCTATGATAGAATATTAATAATTTTTTCATTTTGATAAAAGAAAATTAAATAGTTATTTTAATTTCAATTTTCCATTGTGAATATTTGAAAAAAAAAAGTGCTTATAGTATCCATTTGGATACTTTTTCCCTTTTTTTTTTTATAAATAAAAAGCCCAACATGTACAAAAATAGATTTATTGTGTGAAATAGATTTTAGAAATATTACTTTTTTCATTGTAAGTCTTTAAAGTTTTATATCTTATATAAAAAATATATCTAAGCATACAAACATTAAAACTTCCATGGATTGCCAAAAATAATATTTTTAATAAATTAATTACTTTTATTTGATTTTTTGTATATTAAAATTCCTATGAGAATTTAAAAATGATGAAATGAAACATAAACTTGAGGTATTAAATAAAAAAGTGTAGATGAATGCCACCTTCTACACCTTTTTATTTAATTCACCAAGTTTATGTTTCATTTGAATAATAGATGCTCTTGTACTTTCAATAACTTTGTATTCCTTTAGATCCAACTCGATGAAAAGTCAAGGTCAAATCACACCTTGTTTAAATGGTCTTATGGAAGACAAAAAACATCTGAATGACGAGGACCCTAGAGACATCCGCATTTCTCCTCCATAAGTTCCTCGTTTACTTTATGAAACATATATATATATATATATATATATATTGTAGACCATATTGATTTCTTCAAAGCAAATGGAGGGGATGTGGGTAAACCAAGTGTAAGGAAGTTAAACAAAGTATAAGATGAGTTGAGTCCATGGCCAAATTGCATTGAAAGCAGTAAGGATATTTATGTCAATCTATTCATTTTGTTGTATAAAAGTGGGCAAAAGAAAAGCCTACAATCCTAACATAACAACAGTTAGGATTACATCTTTTTAAAACCAAACTAAAAAAAAAAACCATAGTAGCGTGGAATATGTTTCTCACAAATTCTTTTCCACCCATACTAGATGGGTCCCAATATCAGGATCCAAGACTCTACCCACTTTCTCTATCAAAGGAGAAAAAAGGGAAGTAAAAGAATGAGTGGTATCTTGACAAAGCAGCAATCCAAAGAAAAAGGAAAACTTTGAAATCCAAATGACTCAACAGTTACAAACCCATTTGTATGGGCAGGGGCTAACTCAAGAGATCCCACTGAAATAAACTATCTGACCACTAATACAATGTGCTTGGGCGCATTCTGGGTGTCAACTTCTGTGAAATATTCGAACTTGGGGGAGGGGGAGCTTCACGCCTGCAACATTCTCTTGGCAAGAACCAACTTTAAGAGATGCATTCTGGACATTCTCGAGGACAATGTGTTTGATGTTCTCCCCAGCAACATATGATCTCTCCCATTGATTCTTTCGTTGACACAATCTTCTTCAGAATCTGACGAAATTGAACTGTTAGAGCATCAATCTTCTTCTTGAGGAGAGCATGACCTCTTGTAGCACCAACCAGGCGAGCTTTCATCACTCCAAGCATTGTAACAGTAGGAACTACATTCAATCGCTGGTTTTGACCAGACATTTTGTCCAAAATCTAAGTTGAAATCAACACAAGCAACATGAGCAACTGAGCTAGACCTAGGATTAGTAGTTTTATCATATCTAAACTTTTGAGGTTTCTTCCCTCAAAGCAACTCTCCAAAGAATCTAATCTAACTGATCGAGCCTTGATTTTGACGATTCTACTCAGTGACCTTTTTTTGACCAATTTTCTGAATTGCAACATATTATTGTAATTTTTTATTTATTTCTTACAATAAGCTATTTTTCTTTTTGAAAATTTTCTTCATTTACTATTAGCCAAGCTTTTATACTAGTAATGCTATTCAAAGTATCATATTTATCACTTTATTGTTTCTTTTTCTTATTTTTATTTTCTATATAGAATCATTATTTTCTCTTTTTTTTTTTCACTAGACAAATAAACTCCAAATTATTAACAAGTTAATTAAATTTTAAAAATAATTTCAAACTCAAATAGTGAATAAAAATTGGTTTAGAACAACTTTATTACTTCTCTTTTACATAGAATCTTTATTTTCTGATTTTTTTATATATTTTTTTTACTATGCAAAAGAACTCTAAATTAATTAAACAAGACTTAATGCATTAAATTCATTAACAAGTTTAGTAATTTTTGAAAATAAAACTCAAATAATAATCCTATCAATTCCATAAATTTATGGATAAAAATTGGTCTAAAATGACTTTATTATTTCTCTTCTACATAAAGTTATTATTTTCTAATTTTTTAACTAGATAAATAAGTTATGAATTAAACAAAACTTAATATGTTGAATTCATTAATAAATTTAATAATTTTTAAAAATTTGAAATTCAAATAATAAACTCATTAATACCAGAAATTTGTGGATTAAAATTGGTTCATAATGACTTAATTTTTTTTTTTCTGTACATAATTATATTTTTATAAATTTTCTCATTATAAAAATGAATTTCATATCAAGTGATATTTTGTATTGAATTTATTAATAAGTTTAATGATTTTTAAAAATAATTTAAAACTTAAAAAATATATATAATCATTAAAAAATAAATAAGCCAAAACCAATATATTATGAGTTATAATTTTTTATTTTTCCAATACAAACAAATATTTTTTTTGAATTTATGTAAATAAATTATAAATTAAGTAAGATATAATTAATAATTTAAATTCTTAAATGAATTTTTTAATTTTTAAGAATAATTTTAAATTCAAAAAACTAATCAAATTAATTACAAATTAAATAAAAAATAAAAAAGGTACATTCTTAATTTAATATTCAATGTGAACATGAAATGAACAACGGGGTCATTTACATGTTTAAAAATTTAATTCATTATTTATTTTAAATAAAATATTGTTAAAACTTATTATTATTCATTTTTAACAAAAAAAATTTATAAAGATGGTTAATATCCGTATGTTTTTAATATATACTAAAATAATATACTTTTTAATAAAAAAATATAATTTATTATTTTATTATAATATTTTTATTCATGTTTTACCAAAAAACTAAAATTGCATAAACTTCTAATCACTTCTAATTATATATCATATTTGATTTTTTCTTTCTTTTTTGGTCATTTTAGCAAGCCAAACATTACCAACAAAAAAAAAAAAAAAAAAAAAAATCATTTTTCCCTACTTCACATATCCAAACATAACTTTCCCCTTTGTTTCCTTCCCCTCAAAACTTTATAGAAAACATAGCCTAAGGCTATGTTTGGTTCCCAAAAAATACAAAGGAAAGAAAAAAAATACTAAAGAAAATGATTTTCTCATGTTTGGTTGTCTTATGAAAAATATCAAAGAAAATAAAATATAATTAAAACTAATTAAAAACTTATGTATTTTTAAATTATTTAATCTTTATATTGATGAGTTAAAATAAATAAAATGAGTTTGAAGTAACAAAAAAAAATAATTTATCAATTTTTAATCTATTTTTTTATTTTTCTTCACTTTTTCTTTCCTTCTATTTTTCCTTTGTATTTTCTTTCCCTCGCATTTTCCCTCAAATTTTTCGGGAACCAAACATAGCCTAAATAAACTTGCATTATCAACTGATTATAGAGAAGACAATTCAAGAGCAGAATGGATCTTTTTCATTTACAATGAAAATGACTACAAAAACCCTTGAGGGTGGCCCCAAGGCAAATTACTATAATTGAATACTGAAAATGGTAAAGGTGGTTTCCTAAATGTGATTTTAAAAGGTAAATAGATTTTTTTCTTTTTTTTTAAAAAAAAAACCAAAAAAAAAATTTCAACTATACACAAAATAAGAATGAATATAATGCTGTACATGATGTACATCATGGTGAGGATATCTACACTACTCTTGAAGCTGCCCCTCATTGGGATGTGGCTTAATGAGTCCCCAACTCTTGCTATTACTGTGATAAATAGAAAATGCAGTTTCAGTTTTAACCTACTTAAGATTGCTCTGGTGCAGAAGATACCCACTTCCCCAGCCTCTTTCTTTCCCTTGTTCGATTGCAGACAATAAAATTTGTAACAGTTCCTCGGCGTCTTCCTTGCATACAAATTCCAAGCTGGTTTGGAAAAATGGCAGTGGAGTGGGAGGATTGTTCCACTGCTTTGTCCTCATCCCAGTGCTTTTTCTCTGCGGCTGGTGGGTCTGCCCCAGCATCGTCTCTGAGCTACTTCCCACAATGTGTATCACTGCATCATCAGTATCAGCATGGATTACACTCTCTAACCCTATCTCTGCTTCTATCACCCATTCTGGAGTAGCAGGGACACCTTGAAACTCTGGTTTACCCAATCCCACCAAACTGGAGCAGCTAACAATCAAGATGAGTCTCTCTGTGATGATGAAGAATTTACCATCTTGTTTGAGTGCTTTGCAGATTATTAAGACCTCTTCCTTGAGCCTCAATTCATCATCTGCATCAGCAAGTACTGATGCTCCAACTGCTTCTTCCCATGAGTAAGGCATCAGGGGAAGTTCTCTGCTTAGAGGCCGTGGAAGACGAACCCTAAGGCGTCGAGCTCCCATTTGATAGAGCCTACTTCGATTTCTGATGCTCTGTGCAGTTTTTCCAGTGACTTCAAGAATACTGGCTGCTGGTCTTGCAACAAGTCCTGTAAGCCCTAAGGCCACTCCTGCAGAAAAGGGATGGGCAGGAAACACACCATCAACAGTCAGGCAACCAACAGAGAGCCTGTGCATTTCTTTTGATTGTATATTCCCAATATCAGTGTAAGCTGCCGCAGCTGATGTTTTCAGACAAATATGATGCAGTTTATCAGTGTAATAATACCTGAGAGAACTCCAGGAAGACCATGTTTCTCAGCACCTTTAATTGGCGATTGGAGGAGACCAGTGAGTCCCTGGAATAAATGGAAGGAACAAAGTTGAAAAGCCACCAAATTGCATAACAATACAATGCAGCTAGTTATTCTATCATGCCTTGAGAAGGTGGGGCATCACATTCTGTTGTAACTGTCAAAGTTTTCAAGTTTCCACGTCTCAATGACATATATGTTGTGTATGTGGTCTCTGTAGAGCGCGCACATGCGACAAGGTTTTCTAAGTTCCAATTGAAAATGCAAGAAAGTAGCATAACCACTAATATACAGTTTGATCTTGGTTTTTATGTTTGATGCACATGTAAAGCAGTTATTTCACTAAATTATACGAGTAGAGATATTATTAGATGCTAATTATGGTTATAAATTATCAACTAGCAAAATCAGAGAGTATAAAATTATCAAATGGTAAAGTTCAATGTTTTAACATATCAAAAATTTGACACCAGCATGCATTCACTGATACCCACTTGAAAAAATCCCAAATTTTACAATGACCAAACTTCCACCCCCTGGCATCGTTGGAACACTGGATAATTTATCTAATAAGAACTACTGAATAAAGAGAGATTCTGTACCTCCAATAATTCATTTATCACGCCTTTGCTATGTGAAGCTACACTCTTCTGTTGCTTTTCCATTATACCAGCAGCCTGGTCATCAAAGGTCAATGCAACAATACCCTACAAGTAGAATAATATCCCTTTAATATCAAGCATTAGAAACTGATCCAGGAAGTCCTCCAAATATTACCAGGCACTGAAATACCTTGTGTGCAGCTTTACTGAACTGAGTGGCAGCATCACTTATAGCATAGACTGTGCTACTAAGAAGACTTGTAGTGCCTTGTGCCATGCCTGTAATAAGTCCAGTAGGGCTCTGAAAAGCGAGACCAAATCTTTAGTACGCCAATAAGAAAAAAAAGGGCAAGCTTCAATCTTCACAACATTAAACACCTGCAAAACACTCCTTGCAGGAGCTGATAAGAAATCTTTGATGCCAAGGCCCACACTTCTTATGAATCCCACAGGATTTCCTATGACGCCAGCAGATCCAAATACCTGAAAATTAAATAATTACAAGAGAGAATGAAAGGAGAGTTGAACTTGTAAGTTAAGATGTTGAACTCTTGCTCCTAGGAAAGAAATTGAAATGAAATATTGCAATGAACTGTTGCCAAAAAATAAAATTACAATAAAGTGCTCATAATAGCATCCATATGGTGAAGGAATCAGCTATCAAACTCATCCCATTATGGACTGACCAAGGTGTTAAATCAGAACAGATGCTAAGGAACTGGAAGTCAAGAAGCACCTTCCACACATTGAGCTGGAATTTGCACGAATGGGCAGCATAAATAGTTCTCAAGTATATAAAAGAATTCCAGATTTAGTACTCCAAATGAAGATATCGTAAACATTGAGCAAGATTCATCATTGGAAACCCCAAAGGTTGCGGGATTGGAAAAATTGAATTTCAGGCCTATTATGGTAAAAAGGAATAAGCTGTCTTTAGGCATTGATTGAATTATATACCATGCAGCAACAGCCCCACTCTAATAAATCAAACAACTTGTTGCATCAGGATCTTACTCAACATGAATTTGATAGCATGTGGCCAGTTTAGAATCTAAATAAATAATTACAAATTTTGGTATTTCTTTTTTATTTCTTTTTTTTGGGGGTAAAATTCTGATTACATTTGACATCAGTAAGTTCTACTAATATTACCACACTTTGCCCATCAAACCTGTTAACAGACAAAATCCACAAAGCAAATCAGTTAATGTTCACCTTGTACATTTCATGAAGGAGTTGTCGAGTGTAATGCCTGGTGAGGATCTCCTCAATGGATTCCAAACTAGCCATATGATGCATGATGGTCAGTTGTTTGAGATAAATTTGAGCTCCCTCGATGTCAGCAAGAGCCATAAGACCTCTCTGCAATTAGCAAGAGTTAGACTAACAAACAGTAAAATAGAAGAAAATATAGCACAAAAAACCCAAATGCTATACCTTTTGCACATATTCATGCACATACACAGCATTTGTTTTTTGTAACAATTAACAGAGCTGTTAAGCCTAAACATTAAGCCCAAGTAACAACATAGACCAATACACTGCACTTAGAAGGGCAATGTAGAGGGAACATGGATGCTGCACGTGGTGAAACATGGTTGTAAAGCAGGACATCTGGGTTCCTGCATTACACTTGTACCTTGATTAGTGGTGTAGCAGTTCTGCCCAAAACAATCTATATATCATTAATATATTTCTGCAGAACTGGGAGAGTTTCCTAAGGCTGAAGGTGTGGACAAACAGTGAGGCCTCAATTTGTGGACCCTTCCTCTGTTACTAACATACTTGTGTACCCCTTTAGTTACTTACATGTATAAGAGATTCTCCTGATGTAAGAATCCCGTTCCTAAGCATCCATGGAGTGCTGGAAAAGCTGCAAGAAGAAAAGCATTATGGTAGTTGGTGGATAAATAATAGAATAAGTACAATTATTTAGTCTCTATTGGGAGCCTAAAACCTGCCACCTGCCACTTGCCATTTGCCACATCCCCACCCCAACCCCTTACCACTTGACCCAAGCCTCAAAAGCACAAGAGCTATAACTAAAAGCAGGTATAGCAGTTCACACAGAGGGAACAGTAACCGAGTCACCTTAAAGTCAGCTTGATGGGGGCCAAATCAAACACTTCAACATATATCTTCCTCTGTTTTCCAGCCAATAGGTAAATTTGCTGCCAAGGAGCTCCAATTGGAACAATTGAAGGTAGTGATGAATTGCTTTTGTGATTTCCAGTTAACAAGGGAAATTTAATTGATTGATGTTGGCCTCCATTTTCTTTCCCACAGTCATAAGACCTGTCATCTGCAGAGAATTTCTTTACATATTCCATATCATAGATAAGGGGGTACCATGTGGAATCCATAGATGGCATAACTCTGCTCTGGAACCTTGAAGAGACAGTTCTAAAAAATTCAAGCAAGCTTAATATCACTTCTTGCTCCAGCTCAAGACGAAAATCAGCGACTCTGCAAGCATTTCACATAACAATAAGCACAAAATTGTTAACTAAATAATGAATGTACTCTAGATGCAGCCATGAATACCTTAAGCTTATATACTCAAATGAAACCAATGAGATATCTTTATTCCTCCACTTTGCTGCAGCTAAGCAGAATACAGGTTCAAATGAGCTGTCAGAAGCAACTTGCATCACACTTTCACTCTGTATCATTGTGCTATTATCGTTAGTTCTTATCTGGCCTGCTGGGTTGCTTCTGTATTCATGATCAAAAGATAGGACAACAGGATATGGGGTAGTGTGCAACTGGTTATCGATTTGCAAGGATGAGATTTGGAAGGAGAACTTTTGATGATCCAGACTCTGAAGCAGGTCAATCCTTGTGTTCTTGGCACATGCAAAAAGCAATTCCTACCAAAGAGTGGTAACAATGTGAATTCAAAGCAGCGCGATGGCCATGAGAAAAAATTATTTTTTCACATACCTGAGGGTAAGAACTGATCAAAGAGATTCCAATAAAAGAAATATTAACAGAGATCTTCTCCTTGTAATCAAGAACAGCTTCCAATTCCTGATCATGCTTCCTTTTCTCCCTGAATTGACGTACACTTGGAACCTTCATATCTTTCAATATATGATAACTTGAGTCCATAATACTGAGCACCTGCAACACAGAGAAGCAACTGTTAAGGTAAGAAATGCCAAAAAGCCTGCTGATGTCTAACATCACCAGAAATGCACCTTCATTGCACCTTCAGCATGCACAGAGACAACCAATGTTCTTTCAGGCTTCTGAAGACAAAAAGCAAGTCATGAGACAAAATGACACATAGCAAACCAAACTTATGAAGCCAACCAAACAACTAAGAAATTGTATCAGGTTCAAGGCTTGATATTGATACATAATGAAAAGAAACCATGATATATAATACTTATGTTGGCATGCTTATATAGCATCTATGGAATAGGATATCTTTCTTACATAAATTGCCTTTTCAAGCTAGATTATTAAAAATGAGTCCTACAAAAAAATGTTAAGAAAAGGCATTTTCTAATCAACTTCGAACAAGATGGTTTCTGAATCGCATCCGCGCTTGTAAATTTGTAATAGCAAACCATATTTATTAACAAATTCACCACTTACATTAAATTGTAACTCTTGAAAACATGTTATCTTTCAGTTGCATTAGGACAATTACAGTATTTTATTTTGCCAGCATTGACAATGAGAAGCAAGAGATAGGTTTGAGTGGGGACGGGGAAGATTCTAGGCTTGATTCCTATAACAACTTCAACACCACCACAACCCACCCAACGACCAAAACCATGGTTTGTGTTGAGCTGTAAATAGAATAGAAGAATTATTTTCCTATTATGTTAGTTTCCTATTTCTGTAAATAGATAGTTTTATTAGTTTTCTATTTCTGTAAATAGATAGTTTTATGATTTAGGAATAAGTTAGTTTCCTATTATGTCTCTTGTTTCCTATTTTTTCTCTTGTAATCTCCTATATAAACTGTGTGTATAGTCAATCTAATAGACAAAACTTATTATTTTTCATCCCATATTTCGTGTCAGTTTGTGCAACACCACAGGGCATGGGCACGTGAAAGTTTAAGTAGGTGGAAGAATTTTAACATAAGCCATCTAGTCCCCAAATTAGTGCCATGACTATTCTAAGGTTAAACATACATAATTATGAATACCAAAATAACATACCTCAGAGGTTGAAGGTAAGCATATAGGCATATACTCCTTGACATCATCAAGGGCGTACGATCCCACAACACGCTCTCCAGGAACCTTACAGTTTCCAACTAAGGATTCATTAGCAATCAATACTAACTATTGTTTTAAACAGAAATAAATAAATAAATAAAAAGTAGTAGGTATACCTCAACAGTTAGACGGTGTGGGTAGCAAGGTTCATCCCAAGCATAAGGGCAAGAGGTGTAAGAGTGGACAATAGTTTCAAAAGTTTCACATCTTTGCTGGTAAATCCGTAGCCTCTACAAAGTGGCAAAAAAGTGTCTAAATCATATATTTGGGTTAAAACACAGCACACTAGAGCTTTCTAAAAATTCTAGAGAATGATATTACAACTCACTTTTGAACATTGTATAATGGAAGTATACTATATGTTAAGTCAAAACACACTATCTTAAGCCAAATAACTAATAATGAAGATTACAATAGCACTCTAGTGTCAGCATTTGTGTGTGTGTGTGTGTGTGTGTGTGTGAGAGAGAGAGAGAGAGAGAGAGAGAGAGAGAGTCAACAATAACTGCAATAAGAAAATGATCTGTTCAGTAATAACTGCAAAATGAAAGCGAACAGTTCAATAATAGTTGCAAAACAAAACATCTGCTCTCTATTAAGGGAGTGCTTTAGAAATGCGGGAAAAAAAGTTATCAGTTCTTTAACAGGGGAGCTCTGGTTCTCTGTGAGACCCACTTCAATCTAAATCTGTTCTTCATAATTATGCCTATGAAACTACAAATAAGAAAAGAAGTCTTCAAGTAGTTGGGATAAGGTGTGGCTGAGTTAAGTGAACTTATGCTCATGCACAAAAAAGATATGTAAATTGCAGATTTTAAATACATGCAGTGCACTAATAAAATTGGTACAAGCAAAAGAAAAATAAAGTAGGTTAATATAACAAGGAGCCTAATCCAAGGCCTACTTTGGAATAAGCTACTAGTATGATAGAACCTGTTAAACAACTACTAACCTCCTTTGAGAAATTATCAATCCTATATGGCATAAAACCTGTATCATCATCAGACAAGAGAATCAAGTTTGTCCCAGAATTTCCATGAGGGCTCCCAATGATCTTTTCATCTCTAATCGAAATATCAGCATTCTGTACTTCGACCCTTATCATATTTAATGCACCTGAAACATAATTCCTCATTTTCACTTGAGTGTCACCTAGATGATCGGGCAAGAAGCTGCCTGACCATTGCCATCCAGGTCCATTAAAACAAATGGAAACCAGCAAATCCCTGCAATATGTTTAAGAATAAACATGCAAGTAAGAAAAGAAGGATAAGAAATTAAAAACAAAATTCCCCACAGAATGAAAAAAACCTAATTGAAGCCAACTATTTCACTAGAGAAACTCCTTTCCTTATCTAAATGAATGCTGATAGATATCTAGGTCACAGTAACTATGCCTTTTACCATATAAGCAACACAAGAATAAATATGCAAGTAAGAAAAGAAGGATAAGAAATTAAAAAGAAAATTCCCCACAGAATGAAAGAAACCTAATTCAAGCCATCTATTTCACTAGAGAAACTCCTTTCCCTATCTAAATGAGTGCTGATAGATATCTAGGTCACAGTAACTATGCCTTTTACCATATAAGCAATGCAACCTCTGATATTTGTAAGTGAACCAGTTTTGGTTAGCTGTTGAAGTAGAAACACTTTCTTTGCTTGAGGATCTCAAAGTTGCAAGAGAGTTGGGTGTAATCAATTTGAGTGGAGGGGAATTCTACAGTTTTGTCTTGGGTGACTAACAATTAGAGAAAGTTGGAGGTATGACTGTTAGATTTGGAGGATTTTGGACTTCGTCAAGAATTCATGTTTCTCCTTCCTATAAAAGCCTATATCAACTACTCATGAAGTTGATAGGTTGGCTAAGAAAGGAGCCTTTCCTCTGGTTTTATTTTATTTTTTATTTTATTATTTATTTATTTATTTATTTTTTAATGATCTCATGCCTGCTTGAGTTTTTTCCTTTCTTTCTCTAGGGGTGGAAAGCCCAATGCTTTCCATCAAGAGATCATTCTTCTATACACTTACACCATACATTTTCACTTTTTTTCCGAAAGATTTTCTCATCCTTCCTACTTTTGTACACACCATTACTTTTTGCTAAATACAACAATAGTTTCTCATTAAAAAAATGATTTAATGTTTAAGAATTAAAGTTAGCCAAAAACATTTTCCAAAAAGACTACATCTCTAAAAGGATGAACAAATAGGCTGCTCTTGATGTTTGTAAGAAAAACAAGCTTGACATACCAATAACACAGCCAAGTACAAACAGAAATGTAGGACCTCCTTAGAATTCAACAAGGAACCTAAGGTGAAACTTAGTTTGGGGAATAATGCTTGAGAATGGTTGCTGTATTGCCATTTCAAAAATTCCTTTGTGGAACAATAATTTTAAAATTCACTTTATCTGTAACAGAAGTCAGCACCCACAAATTGCAGGCTTTCAAAAACATGTCACAAAAGGAGGGTTTTCAACTGATGTAGCACACAATCATCATTAGTTTCCTACATCATTAGTTTCTATTTTAGGTTCATCATTAGTATCTTATATCATTAGTTTCTATTTTAGGTTCATCATTAGTTTCCTATTTTAAGTTTCCTATTTCAATTATTTCCTTTATTTTTGCATTACAAACACTATTTAAAGGCTGATTGTAATTGTTAAAGAAGTTCAATATATTTTTCAGAATTATTCCCTAATTTTTCAGATCCTATTGTGACCTTTGTGCTTCTTCTTGAGTGTTTTCTTTTATTTATTTATTTCATTTCGAAGCAAATTTTCCATTGCACCAAAATTGGTATTAGAGCAAGGATTTTTACCTCAATTTGATGCTGACGATGATTCTAGTGGAAAACGAACCATCAATGTCGAATAACAGCTCAAAAAAGTCAAGCAACGACTCAATGAGATCAATGAGACTCTTTGCAACCTCACATAGATGGTGGCTGCGTTGACTATTGAAGGGAAACGTGAACCCATGGAGCGATGACTAGACCAACATGGCGATTGGTAGAAGGATGACTACGACGACCAACGCCGGCCATAGATCAGGTCAGAAATCAATGGCGGAGGCACGATTTGCAAGGGGTCCAGCCGCAAATCGTGATTTTTACAAGTTCTATTCGTTACGAGTGTACGAGCCTCATAATCGAGGAGTTCCTAGGCGTTGTGACAACGATAACCTCCAACGAGGGGTTTTTGATGAACAAGATGAGTTTTGTCCACTTTTTTGAGATGGTGATGATTTTCGACTTCCTCAGCCAAGGAATATTCAACACAGGCAACAACAGAGGTTAGGTTATTCATCTAGAGAAGAAGATGATTTCCGTTTCAATTATCGGGCTAACAATCGGGGTCAAAATAACCAAAGAATTTAAGATAAAGATGGATTTACCAAGTTTCGATGGTTGACTACACATTGAAGGTTTTCTTGATTGGGTCCATACTGTTGAAAACTTTTTCAACTATTTGAATATTTCTAAAGAAAGTCAAGTAAAGCTCGTGGCGTATAGGTTGAAAGGCGGGGCTTCTGCAGGGTGGGAACAACTTCAATATAATCGTCAATGACAAGGAAAACAACATGTTCATAGTTAGCCCAAGATGAAATGGTTATTACAAGGGCGATTTCTCCCTCCGGATTATGTACAATATTTATACCAACAATATCAAAATTGTCGACAAGCAAAACGGATTGTGAATGAATACACATAGGAATTTTATCGATTAAATGCCTGAGTTAATTTGTTTGAGATGGAGGATCAATTAATTGCTCGTTATATTAGGGGTCTAAAGCTGGTTATTCAAGGTTGATGGGCGCTTCAAGGGGTTTGGACCATGACAGATGCATTGCCATATACTTTTGTTTTTTGGTGTTTTGACAAAAAGATTGTTTTGGTGTCACAATCTCAATCGTTATAAAACAATTTGGTAACTAAGAAAGATAAGCCGCTATTCACTAAGATAGTGAGCTTAGATTTCTTTAACCAAGTCAAGGAGCCAAATTTTGTTGTAGCATTGGTGGTTAAGGGCAAATCTGAAGCCACTATTGATATCCTCACCAAGTTTCAAGAGGTACTAGCTGATTTTCTTGATTTATCTCCCAATGAATTACCTAATGAGTTACCTCTTATGCTAAATATTCAACACCATATCAACTTAGCACCTAAAACTAGTTTACCTAACATGCCACATTATCGTATGAACCTAACTGAGCATAAAGAGTTGCAGTGACAACTTAACGAGTTGCTTGATAAAGGCTTGATTTGTGAAAGCATGAGTCCTTGTGCAGTCCCAGCTTTACTCACTCCAAAGAAGGACGGTAGTTGGCGCATGTGTGTGGACAACTGCTCTATCAACAAAATGATGGTCAAGTATCGCTTTCCTATCCCACGTCTTAATGACATGCTTGACAAGTTAGAAGGTGTAGTGGTGTTGACCAAACTTGATTTACGAAGTGGCTATCACTAGATTCTCATTCGACCAAGGGATGAGTGGAAGATGGCTTTCAAGACTAAAGATGGCCTTTATGAATGGCTAGCGATGCCATTTGGGCTATCAAATGCGCCAAGCACTTTCATGCAGTTGATGAACCAGGTTCTTCGTTCATTTATTGGAAAATTTGTGGTGGTTTATTTTGATGATATTCTCATCTATAGTAAGGACGAGGAAGAGCACTTATCACATCTCAGGGAAGTCTCTTAGCCTTACAAGCTAATAAATTGTATATCAATCTTAAGTTTAGCTTTATGACTAGCCATCTTTTATTCCTTAGATTTATAGTGAGAAAGGATGGTATTCAAGTTGATGAGACGAAGGTGAAGGCAATTCGAGAATGGCCAACTCCTACAACCGTGCGTGAAGTGCAAAGTTTCCACGATTTAGCTACTTTTTATAGGCATTTTATTCGAGTATTTAGTACAATCATGGTGGCCATTATCGATTGTCTGACGAAAGACCAGTTCTAATGGGGCAAAGCACAAAAAGACAACTTTGAATCAATAAAAGCAAAGTTGTGCATTGTATTGGTGTTAGCACTCCCCAATTCTGGGAAAGTGTTTGACGTTGAATGTGATACATTAGTTCTGGGAATTGGGGCTGTCTTATCTCAAGGGGATCGCCTAGTGGAATTTTTTAGTGAAAAGATTAGTAAACCTTGACAAAAGTGGTCCGCTTATGATCTTGAATTTTATGCAATTGTTCGAACCTTAAAGCATTTTTTTTTTTGATAGGAAACGATAACGGAATATATTGATAAAAAGAAGATACAATTAGAAGGATGAGAAATCCTCCCACCAAAGAAAAACAAGACTACAAGTAATCAAATATAAGATATACAACGAGAAAAAGACTAACGGCCTATTTACACACCGCTAACCAATCAAGTTGTAACACGTTAAGAGGTATCCCTTAAAACCTTAGAACAAAAAGCCCATAGAGAAGCCAAAAAACGAATAGAATCCCAAAGATACCCTGAATTCCTTGCTTTATCCTCAAAAATCCTTGCATTCCTTTCCCGCCACACCACCCACATTAACGCGATGCACGCGTCTTGCCATAAAACAACCCCTCTCTTAGAAGATCCGAAACCATTAAAATTAGTAAAAAACATGTCAGATATGCTCCTTGGGGAGACCCAATCCATCTTTGCTAACTGAAATAATCTGTGCCACAACCCCTTGGTCAAAGAGCAATGGAGGAAAAGGTGATCTACTGTTTCTCCATGCTTCATGCACAACTTACATATGTCGGGACTAAGTGCTTTGTGGGGTCTCCTCAATTGTAGCAAGTCATTAGTATTAACCTTCTTGTGCGCCACCAACCAGACAAAGGACTTGACTTTGAAAGGGACTTGAGAATTCCAGACAAACTTAGTAGGGAACACTGGAGGCGACTCAGAATATTGGGATAAGGCCAGAAAGAAAGATTTGACTGTGAAGAGACCTGAAGGAGATAAGGACCATGATCTCTTATCTGGAACCGAAGGAGATATGTGTAGACGATCAAGAGACCGCATAAGGCTTTCTAAATCTTCTATCTCAGGATCAGTAAGATTTCGGCGAAAGTTGAAATTCCAAGAGAAAGGACGGGAATATCCAAGAATTGATGAAATAGGAACATTTTTATCCGTGACTACGCTAAGTAATCTTGGATATTGTATTCCCAAAGGTTGATCCCCCCACCACAAGTCATCCCAGAACCGAATTCTATCCCCGTCCCCTACCACAAACCGAGTAAATTTGGAAAACTCTTGGAAGACTAGTGCAATGGCCTTCCAAGGACAACGATGAGACCATCTAACAATATTGTTGACATCCCAGCCATTGGAGTGAGAACCATAAATGCTTAAGATAACCTGATGCCACAGAGCAGAACCCTCCCTAGGATATCTCCACAACCACTTCCCTAAAAGAGCGACATTCCTCATAGAAATCTTTCCGAAACCCAAACCCCCTCTCGACTTCGGTTTGCACACAACGTCCCAATTAACCAAATGGTCTCTTTTGCCTTCCCCTACGCCTGACCAAAGAAATTCTCTTTGCATTCTCTCAATTTTTGCTGCCACAGAAGCGGGAATCTTAAAAAGGGAGAGAAAGTAACAAGGCATATGGGTTAGACAAGATTGAATGAGAGTTATCCTACCTCCAAAGATAAATACGCCTTCTGCCATCCATCTAATCTCCTTGATATCCTCTCAATCACAGGATCCCAAAAGCCACTCGCCTTAGGATTCCCTCCCAGAGGAAGACCTAGGTAAAGTATAGGCCACCCAGAAGCCTTGCAGTCAAGCATCTCGGCCAGCCTAGAAAGGTGATTCTGTTCAATATTAATGCCATAGATGTTGCTTTTATCAAGATTAACTTTCAAACCAGATATATATCCAAACACTAGCAGAACATTCTTAAGCGTCATCATATCCTCTTCTCGAGTACTGGAGAAGAAAATGGTATCATCTGCAAATTGTAAATGGGATACCCTTGTTCTGTTCCTACCCACCCTGAATCCTTCCAAGACGTTTCTCTCCTCAGCTTTCAATAACATCCTACTCAATACATCTGCCACTATAGTGAACAAAAAAGGTGATAAAGGGTCGCCTTGTCTTAAACCTCTAGATGCCTTAACCCACCCTTTCGCATTACCGTTCACTAGGACTGCATAAGAAACCGAGGATAAGCAACCTCTCATCCATTTCCTCCATCTAAGACTAAACCCTTTCATCTCCAACACATGATCCAAAAATCCCAACTCACATGGTCATAGGCCTTTTCAAAGTCAATTTTAAATACAACTCCTTCCTCCCCTGTTCTTCTTTTCTCATCCACTATCTCATTGGCTATGAGAACTGCATCCAAAATTTGTCTCCCTTGCACGAAGGCTCCTTGAGTGGAATGGATAGTCTCGTGAAGTACTCCTCTTAGTCGCCCTGCTAACACTTTGGCTATTATCTTGTAAAGACTAGTGATCAAGCTAATGGGTCTAAAGTCTGAGATTCTCCTTGACATGCTTTTTTTGGGTAACAAAACTATAAAGGAAGCGTTAGTGCTCTGATTGATAATTCCACTCCTATGGAATTCTGCAAACACTCTCACTATATCCTCCTTTATCACTTCCCAACAGTCTTGAAACACTGCAATGGTAAAGCCATCCGGCCCAGGAGCCTTATCCCTATCCATTTGAAAAATGGCCTTATAAATCTCTTCTTCAGTAAAGGGGGATTCCAATCTAGACGCATTCTCACCAGAAATAGGGGACCAATCTAAGCCTTCCACTCTCCACGATTCTCCAGAAGGACTCGCGTAAAGCTTTTCGAAATACCTTAGGATCTCCTCTTTTATACTCTCTGGATTATTCAACATTAGACCACTTTCATTCTCCAACTCCTTGATAAATTTCCTATTTCGCCTGCCATTGGCCACCTTATGAAAAAATTTTGAGTTGCAATCCCCTTCTTTTACCCATTTCACCCTAGCTTTTTGTCTCCAATGTATTTCTTCTCTCAAAATCAACTCCTCTAGCTCCCCTTTTCTTAAAGCTCTTTGGACTAAAAGTTCATGGGATAGTCCCCCTTCTTGCTCCAAGGAATCAAAGTTAGCTAAGACAGATAATATATCTTTTTTCTTTTTACTTATCTCTCCAAAAGAAGTCTTATTCCACTCTTTCAATTTGGCTTTAACGAACTGTAATTTCCTCATGAACTTGTGTCCTTCCCACCCATTTCCTTGAAACTCTCTCCACCATCTTCCAAAATTCTCCTTAAAACTAGAATGTTGCAACCACATATTCTCAAACCTGAAAGGCGTTGGACCCCACTTGAATGGATTGGTTTCCAAAACAATCGGCCAATGATCCGAAGTCCACCTTGGCAGTACTCCTTGAAGACTTTGAGGAAATACTTGTTCCCACTCATTTGAGTACAAGAAGCGATCTAATCTCTTGCATACTGGATTCTCTTGCATGTTTGACCAAGTATATGATGCGCTCCTTAAAGGTGAATCTATCAATTCGCAATCTCTTATGAAGTCATCAAAATCCTTCATGCTTGGAGTTAATCTAGAACCACCCAATTTTTCTGAACTTCTCCTTATAACATTAAAATCACCGCCCACACACCAACGCGGATGAGAGAGCCCAACAATGTCTGAAAGCTCCACCCAAAAATCCTTCCTTAGAGCTGAGTTGTTTGGGCCATAAACTGCAGATAACCACAAAGATTCGCATCCATCCAACGCGAACTTGATTGAGACCGAAAATGAGCCTAACACTACCTCCTCCTTACGCAACTTTTTAGAGTCCCATATTACCAAAATCCCACCCGAAGCCCCACTTGCCGGAAGGGCTGCCCAATCTTTATTTCTGGCTGACCAAACACTACCCACAAACCTTCTGTCACACTCCTCCTTTTTAGATTCCTGAATCATCACTACATCCGGCTTTTCTGATCTCAGAAAATCCTTAACCACCCTTCTCTTTTTCTTAGAACCCAAACCCCTGGTATTCCAACTGACTATCTTCATATAAAACTCTCTGACCCTGATCCCGGACCAAATCCAGTTGGTCTCACAATCCTGTAGAGCATCTGCTCTTCCTCCTGGAATATACCTTGATATCCAGAGACTTTAAAACCTCACGTACTTTTGCCATTTTCCTAGGGATAGTCCTTCTATTTGGAACTCGCCTGGAGGAGAGCCCGCACAGGCTCCCAGATAACTGCAGCCTGACTGGAAACTGAGAGAGGGTTGACGCTCTCGCACATCTGGTTGGACAAGCAGGCTGGGTCACCTCCATTTCTGAAATAGGGATATCAACAGGATTTTGACCTTTGAAAGCATCGTTGACTCTTTTGAAAAAAGATTTGGAATTTACTCGGTTTTCCGTAGGAGCCAAAGATTGAGAAACTGAAACGGGAAGAATAGGGGTAGAAGGACTCAGAATGGGGACGGAAGGGTTCAAGAGGGAATTAGTGAAGCCACTAGAAGAGGGAATAAGTTGCTGTGAAGACTGAAAAAGTGAAGGAGTTACCTCCAAAGACTCCACAACCATCGAACCACAATTCCCCAACAAGTTAGGCCCTTTACCTCTGGTTTCTGGCGAAGAAGGCATAACCATGGCTGCTGAGCCACGAGGAACAGACCCCACTCGGCCCAAAAATCCTTCCATATCTTCATCAGATGAAGCTTTGTTCGAAATCCCTTCCTCTCTCGGCTCCGAAGCCCTTTCCCCTAAATTTTTCTTGTGAATCCTTGGAAATCGAGGAGAAAAAAGAGAGCTTGCACTTAAATCTCTTTTCGCCTGAGATTCGGCACCTGAATCTTCTGCCCTTAAGTCCTCTTCACTATCCACCTTGTTTTTTCCGCGCAAAATGGCTCGCTGCTGCACCGTAATCCCCGTCGGTGCTCTGAGCTTGGGGGAAAGAAAGTTGCCCACAGCTTCCTTGAACCTTGCATCGCCTTCTTCTTCGCTATCCTGCTCGACTGGACCTCGAGGAGTCCGGGGTCTGATTTCCCCTTCTTGTTTGCAGAAGACGAGTCTTCTTCCTTGCGTAACGGAGCCCCAGACTCAAATGGAGTGAACCCTTCTGGGCTTAGGCCCAACCCCATTGGGCCTTTAAGCTTGCAGCCCGTTGAATCTACTTTTAGCCCAGGCCTTGCCAGCGACTGGGCCCTCCTCTCACAGGCCCGACAGCCCACATCGTTGATATCTTCGTCTTCTCCGGCCCACTTTTCTCCTGCTACTTCGATCCCGTCCATCCCATCTGTTTTCAAACACGACTGAGACGGGAGTTGGTAGCCCTTGTCACATTTGCCGGCTGAGGTAAGCATGGCCTTACCCTTTTCTCCCTCCTTTCTTTGTCTGCTGTCTTCCCCGACACGTTATCTCTCTTCCGCCGTTGATCTTCCACTCTCCCCTCGTCTTCCTCCACCTGTCCCCGAGTGAGAAGCGACAGCCACCCGAGTCGACTCACCTTTTTCGCCACCTCTCCTTCTTTCTTCATCTCCGATCACTACGACGACGACTGTAAACACCCAATCCCCATCAGACACTTCTATCAGAGCTGGAAGGATTGCCCTATCCCTCATTGTGATCTTTAACCTCTCCCTTCTGAGATCGAACAGCTTCAACGTGCGCCAATCGATTTCATTTACTGTCCCCCATTGTTCCACAATCTTCTTCAGGTGTACCTCCGACCATAGGTGAAATGGCAGCCCCCTTAATTCGATCCAGCCTTCTCTAAACTTCCCGTCTATTTCCGCGTTCTCCTTCGGCGACCATCTTCGCAACTGGATGAAGTTCCTTTCCCCAACCTTTATCATCCTCAAATCATGGAGAAATATGGCTTCCTCGATTGTTTCAACAAAGAAAACACCATTTCTATCTGAAATGGGTACTACCGTTACAACGCCTTTCTTCCCTAAGCTTCTCGCCACTGATCTTCCAACCTCAGCCCAATTCTCCCTGTCAAACTTGCTTTCACACACCACAGCTCGTGCCCATCTCCCAATTGGGACTAGACCACCTCCTCTTGGTCCTTCATCACTGACTACCTTCGCAAATGATCTGTGCATCGATCCTTCGTACTTGTGAGGCCAGCTTTCCCCTCTTATATTCCTTCCCTTTTCTGTTACATTCGGATAAGGGGCCATCAACAGAGACAATAACGCATTTTTTATATTCTCCCAACCTCTGCCCTTGTCACCCTCAGGAATGATCAGAATGGAAGGCTTTTTGTTGGTAATAAACTCCGAGATCCTAATAAACCTTCCATGGTTGTTGAAGCCAACTTCCATCAGATGCACCCTGCTTTTTCCTCTGAATTTTTTGTTGAACCCCATATGACTCTTCAAAGTTAAAGCTTTCGTCAAATAATCAACCAACCACCCAACAGCTTCCCTTTCAAAACCTAATGCGAAAACAGAGCCTCTACTTCTCTTTGTTATCGAGCACCATTCGCCTCCTTGCTCGCCTTCCAACCTGATCAGGAAAGTCTTCCTCTCAACCAATACCTTCATCATCCTCTATAAACAAACTCCAACCATCAAAAGGATTGGGAGCATTATTTGTTTCATTGAGAGTTTGTACTATTTACAGATCATCAAGCTTTAAAGCTCATCAATTCTCAAAAGACGATTAATCAAATGCATGCCTGATGGATTGCCTTTTTACAGAAGTTCACTTTTGTTATCAAATATAAGTCTGACCAATAGAATAACGTAGCTAATGCATTGAGTCGACGAGCCTCTTTACTAGCTACAATTAGTATTGAGGTGGTGGGGTTTGATTATTTGAAGGATACTTATGCCGTTGATGAGGATTTTGGTGGCATATGAGCGTGATGCAACAATAAGGAGTTTGTTACTGACTTCCTTATTCAGGATGAATTTTTATTTTGAGGTACACAATTATGTATCCCTCGTTCTTCTTTGCGTGAACATTTGATTAGAGAATTGCATGATGGAGGGCTAGGAGGACATGTTGGTTGGGATAAAACAATCAGCTTGGTAGAAGAGAGATTTTATTTGCCTTAGCTCAAATGGGATGTTGGGCGTTTCATTCAAAGTTGGCCAGTGTGTCAAAAAGCCAAGGGACAGGTTCAAAATACTGGTCTTTGTATTCCTTTACCTATTCTAGAGATGATTTAGCAAGATTTAACTATGGATTTTGTTCTTGGCCTCCTAAGAACTCAACATGGAGTTGATTCTGTTTTGGTTGTAGTTGATCGATTTTCTAAGATGGTTCACTTCCTTCCTTGTAAAAAGGCTTCATATGCTTCTAATGTGGCCGATTTATTTTTCTGTGAAATTGTTTGCCTGCATGGTGTTCCTCGTTCGATAACTTCACACTTCTTTGCAGTATAGTAACATGAGCCATCCCTAGACCGATGGGCAAACTAAAGTGGCTAATCGCACTCTTGGCAATATGATACTATCTGTTAGTGGAGATAAACCGAAGCAATGGGATGCTGCCCTTCCACAAATTGAGTTGGCTTTTAATAGTATGCCTAATCGTTCTACCAAGAAGACCCCTTTTTAAGTTGTCTACACTAGTGTTCCAAGGCATACAACGGATTTGATTCGTCTTCCCCTTTCTCATGATGTCAATCCTAACACTGAGGAGTTTGCAGAGCCTATTCAACAGATTTATCAACAAGTGAAGAAGAATTTAGAAGAGGTTAATCTTTGTTACAAAACTGCTTCAGACCGACATTAGTGCCTTAAGTTGTTCAATGAAGGTGATCTAGTGATGTTCCATTTATGCAAAAATTGTTTTCCTATTGGCACGTACAATAAGCTTAAAGACAAGAAAATTGGTCATTTCCGCGTCCTTCAAAAGATTGGAGATAATGCTTACAAGATTGATCTTCTAGCTAATATGAACATTTCTAATACTTTCAACATTGCTAATATCTTTGAATGCTTCCCTTGGATGAGTTTTCTTTGCAGCCACAAAACTCAAGGACGAGTTTTCTTCAAGTGGAGGGGATTGATGCAATAGACAATCATCATTAGTTTCCTACAATATTAGTTTCTATTTACGGTTCATCATTAGTATCCTATATCATTAGTTTCTATTTTAGGTTCATCATTAATTTCCTATTTTAAGTTTCCTATTTCAGTTATTTTCTTTATTTTTACATTACAAATACTATTTAAAGGCTGATTATAATTATTAGAGGAGTTCCATATATTTTCAGAATTATTCCCTAATTTTTCAGGTCCTATTGCAATCTTTGTGTTTCTTTTGGAGGTTTTTTTTTGTTTCGTTTCGAAACAAATCTTCCGTTGCACCATCAACACCCATTACAATTCCGTTCTTTACAATAAATAAAAATACCATGCGTACCCTTCCTTTTACTTTTCATCAATCTTTAATAACAAATGTATACTGCTATCATCCTGTAAAAAGGTGAGAGGAAAGATGAGAAGAGACAAGAAGAGAGTTATTTGAATGTCATTTTTAATAGCAATTTCATTTTTCTAGGACACCATGACTATCAATTTTTAACCTTAGGGTTGAATACATACTTCAACAAAAATGTCAATGCAATTCTACATTTTTATTTCATTTTTTCAATATTACATGATAAGTAAAACTATATATTTTATAACTATTCATTCTTTATAAATATTTTATTAACTAAAGTAGATAAGATCATATAATTCTATTCTGATTAGGCTTCAGCTCTTAAGCTTGTTGTTATATCTCTAGCTTATGTTTAAAAACTTGAAAATAGTTGTTTATTTTAATCCTTAGTTATAATGGACAGTATTGACTATTTAAATAAATTTAGATTTCTAAACAAAGGAATAAGAATAGAAACAATTTCCTATTCACATTCTTAGTGTTTTCTAACATTGAAATGGGCATTTCTAATCGTTGAGCTACCAATTCCTGGAGTAAATAGCCCAAAGCATTCAATTCCTGTTCCTTATATTATGAGAGCCAAACAAGGCCTTAGTGGAAAGGTGATCAATGCATTCTCCCAAAGAATATTATAGCCTGTTAAACACTTCTCAACAAGGAACCTTCCCTACTATACACCACCAGTTCCAGCAGTTACAAATGTTCAATTTATTTGCTTTTGAATGTGTAATTTGCATTTGTTTACAGCTCCATAAGTTTGAGATTATGTTCATGTTTTGAGATTATAACATCCTAATTAGGGAAGTTACCTTGATGTATCTGTCCAGTGAAGGTGAGAATGTTGTCCAACACCCAAATAAGAAACAAAATCAGTTCCCTTCTGCTTATAACATAGATCCTTGCTGCATGCATTACTAATAACATATCTACAAAGATTAAGTGTTAAGATACATCAATAGGTGAGAATCACTATTAAAAAGAAATGTACAGTATATTATAATGAATTAAGGTAATTAGCTTCATTGCAATGATGTTACCTGGGTTGGAAAGTGATGGCTCTAGTCCTCCCAGCAAATGGCCCATCAACCGCACTTGATGTCACAGATAATATAAATGCAGCATTTGTAGATGGTTGAGGAACAAGAACACTACATGAACCACTTGGTGGAACAAGAGAAAATGGGCTTGACCATGAAGAGTTTAGTGTATTCTCCACCAAACATTCAGACCTTCTTACTCTAACCATAGTCTCACTTTCAGAGGGATTGGGGTTAGGTGAATACATGCATGCCTTAACCTTCCCAGAATCAAGTTTGTCTGATTGCTCATGAATAATTGTAGAAGAACCAGATGAAATCATAGGTTTGCTCTGAAATCTCTGTGAATCTGTGTCAACGTTCTTCCTTGTTGAGATGATGTGCTCTTTTGAGGAAGAATTTCTCAGACTGGCAATAACTGGGGTTGTGGTAGATGCATCCATGTCAGAAGAAAGAAGACTGAGACCATCTTTCCTGCCTATATGTACTTCCCGTTCAACCAAAGTATAACAGGAAGGAATGGTGCAATCATTTCCTTTCATTTCATTGGCAGAATCTGAAACAATAAGTGAGAAACCAGTGCAATTGTATAACAAAAAGGGAACAAAGATGCAGAGTTCCCGAGCACCAGAAAATGCATCCATCACCTTTTCCACAGTAAGGTATGTAGGACCTACAAAAATGCGCATTCACGCTTTTACAAATTAATACAAAATATAGTCAGGTAAAGCAAAAAACCACTAGGTATCTGTATAGACTGTATTACCATTAGATAAATCAGGATCAAGAATCATGGTCTCAGATAAAGAAAACTTGGTTCCACTGAACTTAGCCATTGCAGTGAACGTTTCTGTGCGTGGGAATTTCATCACTGAAGGCTTGAATCCATGCATATGAAACACCATTCCCAGGTCTTGCGAAGAGTCAATATGAAAAAAAGAAGTTTCCACCTAAAAATTGGCAAGAGATTAGTTACTGAGTATCTATGCCACCAACTTCAGTAAAAATTAAGAACCAAAGAGGCAGAAAACTTCCCCCAGATTCGGACATTTCAAATTAGAAACATGTTACAAACCTCTGAAAGCAATGCACTACGAGTAACTCCACCACTTTCAATCGTCAATGATGCTGCCTCTGGAAGATAGTTGTTAACTATTAATGGTGTGCTTAGCGTAATTTGGTGAATTAACCGCTTCTTTGACTTGTCCTGATTGTGCAGAATTTGACTGCCACTTTCAACTGATCGTTTCACAGTATCTTTGGTATGAAGATATGAACCCTTCTTTGCCCTGCCAAATGAAGGCAGGCAGACATCTTGAACTGATAGGCAACATCGAAATGGATCATTACTTGGATGAGATGGATAGCAAACAAAGGATCTCAAAAAAGCAATCCTGTTTTCCTGTGAAAGAATATCTGAGAGTTTATAAGCTTCACTCCACAGGTAAGTGCTTCCAAGTGGACGCCACCTAATTCGACCAGATTCAGCCAAATGTAAAGGTAGTGGAAATTCCTGACCAGGATATATGGGATCTAGGATCTGAAATGACAAGATAAGTGTGAAGTTAAAATGGTAGAATAAGAGCCTTCGGTGAAGAATTCTAAGAATGAAGCAACTCTTTCTTTGAATACCTTTGGAGATACGCCAAATGGAATATCAAACCGTAGTTCCAAGGCCTTTGAGGTTGCATTCATGAGTATGACCTAAAAACATTGTGTAAGGGGAAGCTAGATAGCATTAAGAATCACAACAAACATTAATTCAATCTCTACATACCGTTGAGTACAGTCGTACCAATTTGCTATATCGCTGTATTGAAACATCAAACACAACAGGAACAACAAAGCCACTATTTGCATCTCTCTCATGGTTTTCTTCAATGATTTTATTGTATTTTGAAGAACTCCCAATTGTATTTATTTCTGTCTTATGCGATGCTTT
This sequence comes from Vitis riparia, assembly GCF_004353265.1. Taxonomy (NCBI): domain Eukaryota; kingdom Viridiplantae; phylum Streptophyta; class Magnoliopsida; order Vitales; family Vitaceae; genus Vitis; species Vitis riparia. The sequence continues at coordinate 21,481,652 of NC_048445.1, forward strand.
TGAAAAATCCACCTCGAAGTAGGTGAGACCAACGAGATCCATTGAAAGGGGGTTGGAAGGCACAGATGTTCCATCGAGTTGAATAGTAATAAAATGATGAGCAACCCCATGTGATTGCTTCTCGTTGAGTCGATCTGAAGAGTGAACTGGTCGAAAACGAAGCATTTGTTCCTCAGGAGTTTCATTGATATAAATTGGAACGGAATGTCCAGGTTGGACAAATTTTCCATCATTCATTGCTGGGACATCAGAATCATCTGCATTAACTAGGTCTTGGTAGACATGGAATACTAAGGGCAAGGAAGTCAAATTTTGAAGTATGTATGGAACATATCTTCCTATACATTCATTTTCACCAATCTGGCGGTTTAGGAATCTGTTGCTTTCAGGAAGATCATTCAATCCAATCAGACCCCAAGCATCCTTAATCATCTCTATTACCCTGAAAAGAGCCTTTGAAGAAACAATTATGAAGTAAGTAGATTGCTTATTGTAACAGTTCATTAAAAACAATAAGCTGATGCTGCACTTAAAGAGTATAGAGAAACCAAAGATAAGTTGCCCATATAGAATCTAGTTGTATTGTGGAATCATCAATGGAAAAGAGAGTACAAACAATTTAATTGAAATGAAAAGAAATTAATTTTATTCTCTCCATAACATATATGCTCAATTTTAGGTTTTCTTGAGAAGAAATCTTGTACCACCATTTTTTAGGTGGTCACACTTTTCTACAATCAGCCCATATAGGATTATGGATTTTTTACATTTGAATGTCATGCAAGGCACAATTAAGCCATTCAATTTCCATGGGATGTTCACATGTTCTCTCAGCTAAATGTTGAAGTAGGAAGGTGATCTTTAAAGCAAGCAATAGATAATTATATACCTCAACAAGGGATTCTGTAAAATTCAAGTTAAGCTGGGCTGTTGATTTGAGATTGATATCTGTTGTGATAAAGCTGTTCAGCACTGAACTTTTTCTATGGCTTCTGATCATGTCTATCTGAAACATCCACGGCTCTACAAAGGGCTCCCACAAGACCTATAATGATTAAAAGCAAGCAATAAAACCATTAGAAGAATGCTCAGACATGGAAGAACTTAAAAAGGACAATGATATTTCCTTAATTAATTTACCTTGTGAATATTGTTGTAGTTCACTTGAAGGTCCCCAGTGATAGAGCCATCCATGTTCTCTTCGGTTATGCTGGCCTGCAACCTTAGATTCCTTGTAAGGATTTCTAGTAATGGTCCGTTGCAGCTCCACTAGAACAATACAAAGAGGTAAAACTATTATGACACAATATATGCAAGAAATGGGCTATTTATTAGCCAACTGTGAGTTTGCATATAAAGAGCTATAGAATTAATGATGAAGCACAAATATTTCAACGCCTGAAATTTGTAATAAAACAAATGTTGATTGAAATCACACAACTGTTTTACACACAATATTTTGATCCCAAAAATTTGTAAAGAGTAAATAAGACAGATATATAATTGACATTTAAAGGAAAATTGTCACCACACTTCATCAATCTCCATTTCCAACATAAAACCATCAAATTGAATTTAATGGTCCTAACATTGTTGTTGTTGTTGCTTTCTTTTCTTTTCTTTTCTTTTCTTTTCTTTGTGTGTGTGTGTGTGGGGTGTGAGAAGGCTCAGCCTTGATCCCATCACACCTACTATCGTAACAATAATGGATGGAATTGAAGGTTTTGCAGGGTCACTCTATTACAGATCAATCTTTGTCTTCTTTTCCTGTAGAACTTTAATTTCCACCTTACCTTGTATGACCAGGAAGTCAAAGGCCTCTGTTTGCTCATGTCATCTTTAATATTTATTTTTCACCGTCTTTCCTGATGAGATTTTGGTTACTGAATCTATCAGGTTTATTTTTCATTGACATCCTGTTTTAACAAGCAAATATAAATTGTATATTAAATAAGAGGCACCTATCTTAAGGGGGCATAACTCCAATGCATAAGAGATGTACAAGGAGCAGGAAATCTAAAAGTATCCTCAAGATCCATGTTGCAATGAAGGAGGCCTATTACTGCCCTTAGCCTTGAGCATTTTGTTCTTTTAAAGGGATTTGGTGAGACAGTTACTCTATTGCCCAGTTGCTTTAAGATAGTGGCACAGCTTATTTGAGATTGCTGGGATTGCTTAGTACCCGGAGAAATGTGATTGACAAAATTATTATTGGTTTTGTTGATTTATCTTTTCTCAAAATGTCCAATTCTCAGTGGTCCTTTTGCTCCGCTTGCAAGATATATTAGCTCTTCTTTGTGGTTTATCTTTTCCCAAAATGTTCACTACTAAAGTAGTCCTTGTACTCCACTTGCAAGATGTATTATTAGAGCAAACAAAGATAAAATAGAGGATATAAAAATTTTATGTGGTTTCCCCAAACTTGAGGTATGCCCATGGATGACACAGGTTCCATGGTGTTCCAAGACAGAAAGAGAGAACAGAACACAAGACAGTATACTTTGGCATTTGGTCATCCATATTGTTAGAGTAAATGATATGCATATTGAATCCAAATCCCACAAGTTCAAGCTTTTAGGAAAATTGGTAGTTCAACATTGTATCAAAGTTTCGTTTGGTGGGAGGTCCTGTGTTCGAACCTCACCACTGCATGTTTATTTGCTCAATTTATTATGCCCACATGTAAGCCCAAAAATGGAGGCTACATGTGAGGTAGGATGTTAGAGTGTATGATATGCATATTGAACCCAAATCCTACAAGATTAAGCTTTTAGGAAAATTAGTAGTTCAACACATATACATTCTCCAAGTGAATAGGGTTAGTATGGAACCAACTAGGGCTATGAAGCTGCACATAACATAACAAAAAGGATGTAGAAAAGGAAAAGAAAGCATTATATATCTACAAATAAAGAAAGAAAACATTCCTATCCCACAACTCAAAAAGTGTCATTCACAGCAGCTATGTAACAATCAATAAACATCACCAATTGCAATGAAATTATGAAAATACCAGTACAATAATTATAACTTTAGTATTCAAAAAAGTAATCATACCCTTTCATCAGTTAGCAGGAGAGAGAGCTTCCTCAATTGGACTTCAAAATACACATGACTGAATGTGAACTGAGAAGAACCTGCTTCAGGAATTTTGAACCCTGTACCATGCCAGAAGTGGAAAACTTGACGTGAAAGCCATACATCCAAATTATCACATTGAACCACCGTTTTGACATGCACAGGCTCCATTGGGTTATTACAAATTTCAGCCTCTACATTTACTTGAAATAAATGGAAGAAAGGCCAAGAGTGGACACTCTTGTCCTCACATATCTGCAGCGAACCACTCATTTGTTCCAAACAAGACTTCACTTTTATATCACTGCCATTAATAATGAGTACATTATTTCTGCTCTGCAATGTAACTTCAATAAATTTACTATGCTCCCCTTCAACTATGGCAGACAAACTACTCAGGGGTCTCTCCTCTTGAATCTCAGATTCCCGAATTTTGCTAAATGATTCTCCACTGACCCACACAGGAATATGAAACGTTATGGCAATATTATCAGACTTCATATTTAGAATAGTATTCTGCTTCATGGTTTGTGATACAAAATAACTCGACATGCTCAGAGATGGAACAGAATATTTGGAAACAGAAACTGCAACATTTTTTCTTCGATCTAATGGAGCTTTGTCTTCAATCAGTGGATCCAGTGGACCTGAAGCTATAACATCTGAAGATGAATCCTGCATTGAAGGTTCAGCCAATTGTCCAGCATAATAATTGAAAAGGTCAATGACCTCAGCCCACTTGAACAAATGTAACCAAATATTAAGTGAAGCAAGAGCAAAATCAAGCTCATTTTCACCCTGATCTAATCTTGAGAAATGCATGTCAAGAACTGAGGAGTTGGGGGAAGCAGAGATACAATGTACTAACATGAGACAATTCGGCAATGAGTATAATGATAGAGAAGAGAAACAAATATCCCACCTTAAAGGTATTTCATTTCTTAAAGAAGCAGAGAACACAAATTGCATATCAGCCTTAGCAACTGGTTCAAAAGAGATTGAGGGGTCTTTCAAGCAACAAAATTTTATAGACAGTGAATTCACAAAACATCTTGCTTCTGTGAACATCATGTTTGAGGCTTTTGATGGAACTGCCCTGCTTTCCCTTAGAGACCTCTTTGAGTGAAGAAACTGTAGCACATCAGATGTGAAACATTTAGATTCCTCATCAATTGAGGAGAACTGGAATATGACATCTATCAGTGCTTCAAATCCACTAAAAATGTAACCATCTGGCAGCAAAGACCCATAAAGGAAACATTAGTCCATGTAAGAAACAGAAAAAACAAACAAATGAAAAATATATTAAGCTCCAAGCGACCTATGAAACCATCCTACCTTCAGCAATAAGTTGACAGTTGCAGACCCTCACCATGACACACATGGGAGCAGGAGAGAATCCATTTAAGGTTTCACTTTCCCATGGTATTCTTACCCATACATCAACACTAAGTGGTGCAATAAAGGTGATATTTCCAGGTGCAGAATCTTGACCAAACATCAATAAATCATGGGCATCATCCTTGAACAGCAGCAGTGATAGGGATAAATCCCGTCCAAAGACATTTAAACTGCAACTTTTATCTGCAACTTCATGTGCTTGAACCAAACATTCAGGTGGGATGTCCCTCAGCACTTCTCCAGAACAGCTCTTATCCATGAAACTACAGTATAACTGTTGAATGTCAAGATTTAAAAATTGGCTGCCATTGCTTTTGACAGGTAAAATCAGAGTGGAGTCCACTATCTCAAGCTTAAATAAAAAGTCACTTTCAGGTTCTCTATTTATATGCTTGTGCTTTCCAAAAACAGGCTGCTTATTTGCATTTAAACCCCAATCAGGCAATGAGAAGTAACCAATTACAATGGCCAAATATTCAGGTGGTAGAATGCAGCATACATGTTGAACGCCGATGCTTAGTTTGGAATGAGAACCTATGGATTCAGCATTGCCCTTAGTCATGCGTATGTTTAGAATAGGAGAAAGATTTGGTAATGAGGGGCCCCATAGAAACTCATGAAAATTTTTGGTCCACCAAGATGAAGAGAGAATCAAACCTTCACTGGAACACAGTACATCCAAATAGTCTCCATGAATGGAAAGTGAAAATTTAGTTATAGGCATTGTAATACTCCCAACAATGCATTTGGAATCATGAAAATGTAGTTTGGTTCCACCGAGATTCAAATGCAACAGAAATGAATTGGATTCCTTCAATGCTGGTGCATTATAAGATCTAGATCCCTTCTTCATACTGAATTTTGGCCTCTTGATATTTCTATCCCTCAAATTGAAATTTTTCCTCCACTCAGGTGTTGCATAAAAAAGTGAACTCTCAAGGATACCAAGAGAACCAGAATTTTTAATTGTAACAAATGGAAAATTATTCAAAGGAATGCTTGCCCACTCAGAGGATCCAGTTTCAAAGTAGTTCGAGAATCCAAACCTTTGGAAACCAAAACTAGAAACAGGTGCAGGATTTTGAACATCCACGATTGGGCTAACAAGGTTGTCACCAACAGAAGAAGTACCATAGCCAGATATTTTATCATAAAACCCAACCAGCAAACCAAATATATATGGATAGCAGTGAAGTTCAACATCATTCAAGAAAACTGTACATTTATGACGAACTAAGTCCACACTTCTATAAGCTTCATAATGTAAAAGAAAGCATTCATCGACAGATGTCCCGCTGTCTCCACAATTATCAATCTTATTGCCAAGTCCAAATTGCTGGTCATGATGATGTCCTGAACTAGTGTCAAGTAACTTATAAGATGAGCATAAATTATGGCTCTCTCTGTCACCTCCCAATGAATATGTGCTGATATTGAGTGCCTTCAATGAGACCATGCACTCCTCAAATTCAGTAAGACCATACCTGTGGTTTGTACAACATAAATTCACTTTGTAGGAAATAATGCAATCTCACTTATCTTATGTACCAACTCTAAAAGGCAAATTGATGGAAGACTTGTTTTTGGACATTAGCATAAACATCATATAGTTCAAACTTACAATTTTTTTTTTGTTAATTTAATACTACAGACAAAACAGATGAAAGATCCTTAACAAGAAAAAAAAGAACAATAATAATGGTGATGATGATGATGATGATAACACTAATAATAGTAGTAGCAGTAGCAATAATAATATAAAGATATATAAAAATTGGAGGAAGCAAAACACTGCCCAAAAAGACTTAAGACTTTCAAATGCCATTCCTATCCCTGGCCCAAATAATCCACATAATTGATAAAGGAGAATTCATAATCTGATATTGTTTTCTCATTGACATACATTTCGACCCAGGAATAAAAACCTTTGCCTTTTTTCATGGAGCGTCACGTGTGACTATTACCCTATTTGCTTTTCTCTAGTAGTTACAAGAAAGAAGACACCATCTTTTGCTGATATACTTTTCTCTTTTTTTCTTTCTATGGATTTTGCCTTTTCTGCCCCTCCAATAACCAACTATTCTGTTGATATTACTTTGAGCCTGATACCCTGCAAGCGCCCTTCAAACATGAGTTTCAAGATTCCACTGGACCAGAGAGGTACAATATCTAACAATACAATCACATTTTTGACTCCTTAAACCAACCACTCTATTACCCACAGAAATTAAAATCAATGGGATACCATGTTATCTGGAAACCTAAATGGATGTGAAAAAACACTCACAACCTTCCTTGAATCATCCTGTACCTATGCTAAAAGATTCTAACATTCTCTCCATCTAGATCACCAAAACCATGGCTAAAATAGCACACTTCCAGAGACTTGCTCCAGCCCTCCTGTGGAAGCTGCTAGAATAGTATAGTCATGAGACCAGATATTTACTTGGGGCAAGGCTTTGAATCCCAGCTGAAGCAAACACAAAGTCATGCCATGGAGGCATTGGTTGATCACTGACTTACTGCTTGAAAGGAATACTGTTCATCTGGAGGATTAAGGGTTTAAAATGGACTTATCTGCAGATAGTGCAGCATGGTTAAAGTGCCTTATAGATGGAAACTCAAGAAGTTGTTTCTCAGTTGGATAGAGAGATTTTCATGCCCTTGTGACCTTTCCTTAGATGTTTATAAAGATTGTTGTCCAAAGTTGAAAGAGAACCAGCTGAAAATCTTTGGTAAATTTTACAACAGTGGAGTAATCAACAGTAGCACAAATACAACCCCTAATTGGCTTTCTACCTAGATAAGAAGCTACTACTGGCATTAAAAATTCAGGCTCATTAGTTGTAAGAAGTCATTATAAGTTTATCACCAAGACACTCTTTAAGCTCATTCATATAATACGCTGTGAGACCATTTCTCCAATCTTTGAGGTTTCTATTGAGGCCAGACAATTTTGGATTCCATACTAATAGCTAATGAGTTGGTGGATGAAAAACTTTTGCATGGGAAAGGAGGGGGTTGGTCTTCAAGATCAATTTTGGAAAAGCAAAATGTAACTCCCCATAGAAGAAAGCCTTTGACTCCCCTTCCTTAAAGGAAAAACAACAAAACCCAACAGGTATGAGATTCCCAACAAAATCCATGAAAGTATACACTCCTCCCTTCGCCAACTTATTGGCATCCTAATTAGTTCATCTAGACTTAAAGAAAAGAGCAATCTAGTCCTCACCCAAATCCACAATTTGCCGCATTGAAAAAGTGTATCCCCAAGACCCACTGTGGCCCCTATTCACCCAAGATAGAACAATTGCCGAGTCCACTTCCACTATTACATTGGTGACACACAACCATCTTGTGAATTTGAGATCGTCAAATAAGGCAATATGTCAGTGTCAATTTCCACTCCCACCTCTTTAAAAAGGCTCAAAGGCTTCTTTGGGGACAGCTTTCTATTTTTTTTCTTTTGCCTAGAAACTGAAACCAAAGCTAAAACCCTAATTTCCAAAGAGCAATATTTGTATTTTAAAACTTTCATTAAACATGAAACAACTTACATAGGCCAAAGTAGAGCTTCTAGGAGAAGCAACATTTTTTTTACCTTCCACATTAAGCACTTTTTGACAATTAACCAAAAATGTTCAAAAGATTTTATCAAGCTTATAAAAGAACTTTTAGCTTTTTAACCACCAATCCAAATAGGATTGAAAATTTTTGGCCCAATGATCTCCATGACATCCTTCAATACCAATATCACCCAAATTTCTCATAGAATATCCATAAAAAATTAAGCGTCAGAAAACTAATAAGCAGAGAAACCCACTCAGCCCCTATATCCGCCACCATCTTAATTGGAAGGCATACCAAACTCCAATCCTTCCAATTGGTGCTAAGAACTCCTCAAAACTCTTCCATAACGACATCAAAAGATAAGTGACAAAGAAAATATTCCCATAATTGATGAGCTTGCTGAGAGGTGAGCTTCTAGCTTTGTCAAGTTCCTACTGAATTTTATCCACACTGAGATTTTCAGGTTATTGGGTTCTGTTGTGTTCTCTTTGTTTGTGATGTATCTAGGCTGTGGTTCTCTCTCTCTTCTGTTTTAGTTTCTTTGAAGGATTTCTCACTGTTCTAGATGCTTCTTCTCTATCAATAATATTCTGCTTCAAAAACCTTCAGTAGTTTTAGTTGCATTTACTAATTGGTTAAATGACATGGCAATGAGGGCCAAGTTGTAACCTGATACACAAGCTGCTTTAAAAATAAAAATAAATTAAAAAACGAAACTAAACTTTTAGGCATTGTCTTGTCACATGCGATAAGTCTCCTACGGTCAACTTATGGTTTTTCCTCTCTAGAACCATATGTAGATATTGGTAAACACAATTTAAAAGCCCACCAACTTTTATTGATGCCAGCTGATGATCCTAGATCACTGTCACATGTTACTTAGAACACTTCATGACACAAGAGAGACTGTAATCTAAGCTTCTTTACATACATGAACTCTTGCACCAACAACTTCTCCCCAAAGTATCTCTCTCCTTAACGTCTTTAATCACCTATCCAATACATTTCAAAATCCAACCCTATCACTGTTGAAAATTCAAAATTATCAGACCTTGAAGTCAAAGTCATCAAAAGACAGTATGGATCTAATCCACACCATATATCTTCCCTGTCTAATGAAACAGTTGGACTAGGAATCTTAACCCATATGTTGCATTAAAAACAATAACCAGATCTTTGAGCCTTTTGCTTTTCAGGATAACCACAATTTCAACTACCAAACCTTGCCTCCCTTTCCTTATCTGAAAGTGTCCTCTTCCCTTGAGCTCATATCTGCACCCATTTTTGGGCTTCTTTGCCAACTTCTTCCCTGAGCTCCTCCACAAATGACAACATCATCACATCTTTCAATTGATCAGATCATAGCCAGTAGTCAAGTAAATGTCAAAGATCTTTATTCATTCCCAAGAACATGGATTGTCCTCCTTCAAATCGAACTCGTAGGATAATATCCACCATAATAAACCTGTCCCTCTCAAGTTTGACCAACTCCACATGCCCAGGGGCACACCCTGGGCCCATTCAGCTTGAACAAGGAAACACCTAGAAAATAAATGCTCTTTTACACCTAACAATTTTGGTTTACAGACCACAGGGTACTTTGGGCCAAGCAAGTTATATAGCTGCAGGTCAACCAAAAACTAAGCATTCTACTCCCCCCTTCCCCCTCCCTCACTTTTTTTTTCTCAGTTTAGGAGAAGTAAAGCAATTTTCATTAATAAAAGAATAATTTACAAGAAGAGAAGGATGCAGAGTTCAATATAAAAAAGGTTCAAAAGTAAACAGATTAAATTGCAAAATATATGATAATTTTTACAAGTAATATTATGGAATGATCATCCTGTATAATACACTTCCATCAAGTCACCAGACCCACCAAGACAAAAACAATTAAGTTCCAATGCAGAATATTACATGAAAGTATTTTCTTGTGTATGAGTGCATAGGCATTCAAACATGTAAATTCATAAGCACAAAATCAATGGTTCAAAACTTACCTAATATCCAATTCCCGCTGAGAAAGCATGAGGACAGAACTATTTGCTCCATCATTTTCAAGGTTAACATGGACGTTGACTGACTCTAAATTTGCAGAGACAGAGAAACAGAAATTGTTTGTGCTTGTAGTTCCATTTGACATGATATTAAGATAACCCAGAGAGTTCAGGCTTACAGGTTCTGACTTTGATTGCAGAATTTTAAAATGTGCCATCAATCCGATAACTGAACCGTATATCAACGGAGAAAAGTGTGCATGAAGGGACAACACACTGAAATAAACCTGGAACCAGTACAAAATTAAAAAAAACAGAACCATGATATAAGACGCATCATTTTTTCAATCTTATGCATGTCCAGAATTCAAATAAAAGAAAATGAGCATTTTGTCACTAAAAGATTCAAAAAAACATATACAAATATATTAATGGGCAAAATTGTGCACAAAGTGAAAACACACTGAAATAAACCTGCAACCAACACATCTAAGAACAATAGAAAAATGAACTAATGCACATTATTTATTCTATCTTATTCATGTAAAAAATTTGAAACAATAAAAAAAAATGAAGACTTTATTGCTAAAAATTCATGTACATGTGTTGTCATTGTGTGTATCATCTATAGATAATTCTGAAATCTTGTTCAATTCAAAGGGATCTTACCTCCAAACAATCTGACAGAAAATTCTCTCTCTCCAACCTCCTCCCTCTCTTTACCATACAAAGCAAGTAAAAATTCAACTCTTAAGAACTGAAGCTAAGATTGAATTGGAGGAGAGAATCAACTGAAGGAAACAAATTAACACGTGTTGTTTGGTTCTGAGTTAAATAAAATTATGGAGTATCTCAAGGTAGGAGAAGGTTATGGAGGTTTGGCCTATAAAATTTTGGAGTGTCCATAGGAAGCCAGGGTGCTTTCCTTCTGGGTTGCTTCTTTGTAGGAAAACTGGGATGGGCATGGAGGTTTGACCCATGGATTCACCACATTGTTAAGCTTTCTATAAGCCTAGGTTGCTCTTGAAGAGTTTGTTGGGGATTTCTGCCTTTGAACACTCATCTGCTCCAACTTTTGTTGGGTCTTACGTTTACTAGGCTCTTAGGTGCAGCTTTTGTTCAGAGCTTGTGGATGGGTGCTTGTTGTCAAGAGTGCACTCTAATTTTTCCCTTTGATTCTGGTTTATGTAAGGGTGCATGATATAAATTGCGAGTACAAATCCTGCAAGCTTAAACTTTTAGGAAAACTGGTTGTCTAATGTGGTATTAGAGCCTTGTTTGGGAGGTCATATGTTCAAATTTTATTGTATAGATATTTGCTCAATTTATTAAACCCAAGAGAGACTACTTTATTTCCTCAATTTATTAGAGCCCACATGTAAGCCAAAGGAGGCATGTGAGGAATGACATTAGAGTGCATGATATACATTGTCAGTCCAAATTTTACAAGCTTAAGCTTTTAGAAAAATTAGTTTTTCAATAGTTTCAAATGACCTCTAATCTTTTCACCTTTTTATCTTTATCTAATACTTAGTTTTCAAAAACAGCAAAAAAAAAAAAGAACTACCTAATATAAATACATCAAACAGGTCCATTAGTGCAGCAAACCTACTACCATCTAGAAGACAAGATTATTCCAAAAATCCAATATGTCAAATGGAAAGGGATGAGGTCCCTACAAGTCCCCACACAAAACAAACAGAAAGACAAGATGAGACAGGAAGATTTTATAAGTGATTGACACAGGCTTTGTATTCTCTATCCACTAACACAGGATATATAAACTTTCAGGTATGATGGTGCACTATAACACATCCAAACAAATAAGTCAACACCACATCACAATAGAAAAGCTATCCCACATCAATTATTACACACAATTATCTATCTTGTTGTAAGAACCTCCTTTTCCCAATTTCCTCTGTAATGTAATGTTAAAAGATTTAAAATATAATCTGGTCTGAGCCAGCATACACTAAAAGAAATTGCAATATTTTGAGCAAGTTAGCTTGTGAATCTTAAGTTTAGCCTGTTTAACCTTGACCAAAAGATAAAAAACTTGGTTCCATGATTTGTTAATCCAGGGCCACACCCAGGGTCAACGAGAATAAAAACCCAACTAATCTTTCAGTTGTTGATTATCACTAAGTAAACCACTCTTCAGATGATAGACCAAATGGAGGACTAGGGATAAGCAAAAGTACTTCTTTTAACCTGGTCAAATTTTTTATATAACTTAGTCATAAATGTCTACAGTTTACTCTAAATGGACAAGGAAAATGGCAATCTTTTTACTGCTGAATAGTAGAACTGCTGACACAGTCAACAATTAGGAAAAAGTTCAATCAAGTCATTGCATCATAGGTATAGCCTGGAACAGAAAGTTCAGCAGATGTAATTAATAATGCAAATATATAGAAAAACATGTATTTGAAGAGTATACAAAGTGCAAGTTCTGCATTACTGATTTCATAATGCAGAGAAGAAAAAGAAATTTGATGGAGGGATGGAAAGTGCTTGTACCAAAGTGGGGATGTTACAACAATATCAACACAATGGTCCACACGTAAACCAGCAGTCCACGCTTTTCAATTCCATGAATGCAAAATCAAAATTCAATAAACAGCCTTCTGAAGTTAAGTCCATTCAACCCAATAAAAATAATAAAAATAACAGTTTGTGTATTTCATGATAAGGAGTAACAGCTCTACAAATGAAAAAATAAGCAACAAGTAAACAACTATAATCCACTATATCAAACCATCTAATTAACAACAGAATCAGGACATATGTTCATAAAAGGTATCATTACCTCCAACTGTTTTAATATCAATTCATCTGGAATGATGCAGGATGCCAGGGTAACAGTGGCAGAAAATTTCTCAAGAACTGAGATTGCTTGCAGAGAGGAAGGCATCAATATCTTCACCTGCACAATATCAATTTCTAGTCTCATTTATCCAAAAGAAAAAATGGCATATCAAAGTTAATTAAAAAAAAAAAAGGGAAACCTGACCTCAAAATCATTTAGTTTGATCTCAAAGTGATCATAAAGATCATGAAGTTGGACACCCATAGGAATACTGATGGTGGAAATTGAACTTAAGAAACCTTTTAGGTTATATGATTGATCTTCATTATTTGAAGCCAAAGAACTCAGATCGTGCTTAGATGTAAAAAAAAGAGATCCTGATTCCAATACCTGCTCAATATAGTAGTTCAAAATAAAGGATATGTAAGTGGACAGACTTGATCAATCAAAACAGTAACATTGGAGCTGTTTTAACCCCTTTCTATAGGAATATAATATTTCTTAAATGATAGAGAAGAAAAAAAAAAAAAGCAATTGCATGAAGGATGAACTATCTGTCAAAGTAACATCAAAAGAAAATAATAAAATAAGAACCAAAGCAACCCCAAAAAATGAGAGACTAACTGAAGATGTGAGTCTGCATCACCATAGATAAGATCCTATATCCATAGGTTTTTTAATTCCTTGCAAGGTAAAAAATAAGAAGGGCCTGCAGCTGATGAAAGAAGATGATAGACATGATGGTATTTAGAAGATCTAAACTATTTGATGAAATATACACACAAACATAATGGTAAATGCCAAACTTGATACCAATCACTAACATTAATTGTCTAATAAGATCAATTAAGCTTATAGATCAGGTGAAGTGAATAATTAATTCAAAAAATCATGCCAGTTACACTCACAAAACAACACTCTTAAGTAGTTGATATATTAGACCCTTGTCCATACCCATCTTTTAAATATGAAGCAGTCAGGCCCAGAAAGTAAGGTGTGTTTTCCCATTGTAGACTTCCCCTACATTTTATACATATGTATGTATGTATGCTTTATCCAATCAGGAACAACAATTCATTGAGATTAATTGAAGTATTAATAAGGGCGACAAATCCATCCAAAACTTACAAGAACTGATCAAAACAAAAAGGAGATCATGAATAGCTCCAAAGCAAAAAGAAAACAAGATGTACAGCTTACATGTGTCAGAAAAAGGTATAACTTGAGATTAAAAACAAAAAAAAAAATCCCTTAAGAAGGACACAGACTAGCTCATTGGTCCTAGCTAGGATAATCGATCAGCCACATGAATTGCTAGATGAGGAGTCCAATAAAAGTACAGTCTAAAAAACTAGCAATATTTATGATTTGCTGCAACCATACATCATAGTGCATCAGGCCCCTTTCATTTTTGTGGAGCCTATGAAATAACAACTGCCTAATGGCCCTCTCTACCTAGATATTTCAGAGACCCAAAGCCCTAGCCTAGTCTGTCTGTGTGTGTGTGTGCGTGTGTGTGCATGCACGTGCACATGCAGGTCACACAAGAAACAGGAGAAGTTCCCCTCCCATCAACATAGTAACTAGAAAGTTATAGACATCATTTACAAATTGCAAGGAAATGCAAAGTAATGAATGTGCAATGTATTCCTTGATAAAGCCTCTAAGAGGTTGAATTGGAGATTTAAGTCAAATCCAGCCTTAATCAGGGTTGGGTTTCAGGGTGGAAGACTATAAGCACAGGGGAGAATAACCCCTATTGTCTAGCCCACTTTTTCTTATGGACAAATAACAGAAACTTTAAAACAAAATGATTCTTTAGCCTTTTTTATGTGTCAGTTTCTTTGCCTAGTAAGCATTTTAGGTGCATGAAGATCTACTAAATATTCTTGGCATTTCTTCAATATTTCTCTAATAATGCATTTTAATAAGGGTGCCTCAATTTCTCCCCTCTATAGAGGAATCAATCTCTTATAATGGGATAGAAAATTCACAACATAATGCTTATTCCCTTTTTGCTTTCTCTTCATTGTATATTATACATTAGGTATGTTATTTGTGAATACTATAAACCAGAATCAGATACAAGGAGCTGCAATTCTACAAAGCATTATATTGCAACTAACTTAAGTCAATCAGACATGTACTTTCCTCCATTCAGCTCTATCACAAACCACATCAAATGTTCGTCATGCATCGTCATGCTTTTTTATTACCTAATCCAACATTATTTTTGCCCTTCTTCTAAGTCGTCTGTGTCTCCTCTTTGCTGCACAACCAAACATTTAAGATTTCTCCCTCTTGTTTAAGGCTTGATGCAAGACTTCTTCATAACTTATAAAACAACCACAGGCTTTTCCTATCAATCCCAATATTTGAAATATTTTATGCATACACACACACACACACATATGCCATAAGGAAATTTGTTTTCCTACTATCTAAAACTTGACATCAACTGCTTTAATGGTAGATCATCCTGGCATAAGAACCAAACTGATATGCCTGACACTGTAATTTAACATTATCAGGAATTTTCCTCATCCGTTGATTAAACATATTTGTCAACTAAACTACATTATCATCAGCCGTACACTTCAAAGCCTCAGTGGAATTTTTTCAGCTCCTTATTGCTTTTACCATCTTTATTATAATTACAGCTTCATTCACCATTGTTACTTTAATTTTCTGAGGATAAAAAAAAAACCCTCCAGGCCCTATACTCAGTGCAGTTACTAAGTTCTCCAAATTGAAATTAGTTTGCATGGAGGCACAAACACAAGCAGTATTTTTAAAGAAAGAAATTGCACCTCACTATTCCTATTACAGTTATCAATGCCTGGTAAACATATATACTATAATGCACATATGTAGAAGTGAAACATGGACAAATTTAAATATTAGTATTAATAACAATAATTTTAATTACATGTTTTATTGGTGCATTCAGTAATCAACCATGAGAAAATGCAATACCATTCTTGAAAAAACCTTTTGGGTCAACAAATAACAAAGCAATTACCATACTACATGGCTCCAAATCTGCATTTGTCCAAGGAAGACTTATGATGATATTGTTGAAACTAACATCCCATAACACTTTCTTATGACTTGATAGAATGTATCTGCAAGAAAATAAGTAAAATAAATCATATATATATGCAAGTGTTGAGTAAAGTGATGCAACATCTCAAGTAGCAATAAGAAAACTCACTCAGCTTTTGATAATAGTCGAGATTTGACATTTTCAATCCCATTGAGTGACAAGAGAACCTACAGAAGGACATGCCCGGTTATGCCATGCCTTATTCTCAGAATTACATTTTTAATGGAAAATATCAAATCATAGGAAGACAGTTCTTCTAAAGGTTTCAGTTGCATTTGAAATTGAAAGCAATAGAAATACAACAAAAATTGAGCCATAAAAATAATATAAAATCATAAGCAGATGCACATATCGTAAGCAAAATCTCACAACATTAATCCTTCATCAAAGGAAATAATTGGTGGTTGAAAATCATAAATATTTTGAAGTTTGATCCATTCTCTACAGAACAAGCAGAATGTCAAAGAAATTAAAAATTCTCCAGGGCTTTCAGAAACCCAATTTAAAATGTATTGGAACTTCAATATATGAAGCTAAGTACAGGATCATTTAAGAAACAATGTCTTTCTAGAAGGAAGAGTTATTTGAGTTGTCTCAAATTATTGGCTAGAACCACCATTTCATTCCATTGATCAAAAAATAGTGCACATAGATACATGTTTTTGTTTTTTGATAAGTAAAAATAGCACGCATAGATATGATAGTGTCCCATAGTCAAACACCCAATTTACGATTGTCCTAACTACTAATTTGCAGCCATTCTAGTCAATAGTTGACTCTTACAATTTTCCTAATATGTATAGTAATTGACTAATTCTACATACTAATATACACCAAATATAACTCATTTAGAACTAATCAGGCCCTAAGATTAAGAGATTTTATTGATCTCCTACACTACCCCTCAAGCTGGTTCGAAGATATTAGGGTGTAAATGTTCGGATACACCTATAGATTAGAATCATAAGCTGAGGATACTTAGACAGAGTACCAATTGAGAAAAGGAGTCCCAATTGATAAAAGGAAGTCAATTAATAAACTTAGACACTCCTTTAGTGAATACATCAGCCAACTATAGTTTAAATAAAACAAAATGAGTGCAAATGAGATTACTATCAATCTTTTCCTTGTTGAGGAAGATACAATAAAGAAGAGATAGAAATTTTAAAGTCTCACCTAGAAGAAAATCAATGACGTCTCACCATTGAGGATTGTAACACTTGCAATAAGAAAACATAATATTATTAACTTCAATCAAATTCATTAGTTCGATTTACATCAATTAGCCTTATTTATAGGTATATCTAAGAAATCAAAAGTCTACTAAGATTCTAATTGTCTTATAACCTAAATAGCTAATCTAAATTTGTCTCCAACAAATACTAATCCTACTTTAATTCCGACTAATACTAATTATAATTTAATTCCAACTAATATTAATTCTACTTAAAAGTTTAATTATGTCTCTCCTTCCCTTTCTTGAATATACTTTAAAAGGCTTTCCCCCATCAAGTGTTGAGGTTCAAACACTTGACCCCCCACCAAGCAAGACTCTGATACTATGTTGAACAACCAATTTTCCTAATAGCTTAAGCTTGTCGCATTTGAGCCTATAATGTATAACATGCACTCTAACACCCTCCCTCATGTGTAGCCTCTCTTTTTTGGGTTTACACATGAACTTAATAAATTGGGTAAATAAACATATTGGGGTGAGGTTTGAACACTTGACCCTCCACTAAACAACGCTCTGATACCATGTTGAACTACCAATTTTTCTAAAAGCTTAAGCTTATAGGATGTGGGCCCACATTGTATATCATACACTTTAACAAACTCACAACACTAACAACATATTCAATGTATGGCCTTGTATGAGATAGGTTTATCAACTTGCCAACAAGCCTTTGATATCTTCTTTTATCAATTGGTACTCCGCCCAAGTTTATTCTCAACTTATGATTGGAATCTGTGTACCAGAAGGTTTACACCCTAACATTCCAATTTCTTCTAGAAGATCAAGAATGTACTTTCTTTGAAACACATATATTCCCCCTTTCGATTGTATGCCAAGAAAATATCTAAGACTTCCCAAGTTTTTAATTTCGAATTCCTTGGCTAATTTATCTTTCAAATCCTCTATTTCCTCAAAATCATACCCAATGACCATCATGTCATCAACATACACAACAAGAATAGTCATTCTTTTTTCTAGTGACCGTTTGATGAGCAAAACTTTCAAACCAAGCCCTTGGGATTATTTCAAGCCATATAATGATTTTTTTCAGCTTACACACCATCCCATCTAAAACTGCCCCTTGAATCCAAGAGGTACATCCACGAAGACTTCTTCTTCCAAGTTCCCATAAAGAAAAACATTTTTTACATCAAATTGTTGCATCTTACTTTATACTTCTCTGTAGAGTCACCAGCCTTGTACTTAATACAAAACACCCACTTACATCCAACCAAACATTTTCCTTTAGGCTGATCAACTATATCCCACATATAATTCTTGTACAAGCCTTCATTTCTTCATTTATTGCCTCCTTCCACTTAGGATCAACAAGTGCTTCTTGCATATTTTTTGGGACTGAACTCGAATTCAAGTTTGTAGTAAAGGCCTTATAGTTAGTTGTTGTTCATCCTATGATAAGACAAGAAATTCAAGAACGGATGTTAAGTACAATTTGTAGCACCTTCTCTGATGGCTATATGAATGTCCAAACCAGTATCAACCACTTGGACAACATTGACAGGAATTAAAATTGTAGAATCAGGAGGATTAGGAGACATGATGCCTTCTTCTAAGGTAAATGACTTATCATACCTAGGAGCATTTCGACCTTATTCCAACCTAGTTATAAAAGATCTTCCTAAGTAACAAAAAACTCTAAATCTTGAGACTTCCCTTGATTTGGTAGCTCAGAATTTTCATATATCTTTTAAATTCCATTTCTCTCACCCACCAAAGTAGCATTAGAAGAAGGTACAGAGCAGTCTTGGAACTGATCTTCCACTTCCAATTTCTCCCCATGAATATTAGTATTTTTATAACAAGGCTGGTTCCCAAAGAAGTTAAAATTCATTACTTCATATTTCTTTCGAGACGGAGGATGGTAGCATTTATAACCCCTTTGAGTGGAAGAGTAGCCTAAGAAGATATATTTGGTAAGTCTAGGGTCAAGTTTAGATATGTCTTTACTTGGGATATGAACAAAAACAATGAAACCAAAAACTTTGGAGAGAGAGACCTAAGCCATGGTATATGTGAAAAATAATTTTTCAAGGTTTCAATAGAGGTTTGAAGTCAAGGGCTTTTGAAGGCATCCACTATAAGGATAGCATCCCCTAAAATGTTATTGGAGCATTTCTTGCAAATATAAGTGCCTAAGCTACTTCAAGTAGATGCCTCTTCTTTTGTTCAACCACCCCATTTTGTCGAGGGTATCCACAAACATAGTAGATTGGTCTATAATGTCATTTTAAGTGAAATACTAAGACTTTCATTGAAGTACTTAGTTCCATTGCTAGATTTAATCACTTGTAGTTGGACATCAAATTGTGTTTGTATCATTTTGAAGAAGTATTGCAAGTTGGGAATAGTTTCAAAATTTCCCTTTAACCGATACACCCAAGTAGTCCTATTGCAACCATCAATAAAACTAATAAACCACCTAGCTCTAGAAAGATAAATTACCCCTGAGAGTCCCCACACATCAATCTATACAATAGAGAAAGGAACTTCACATGTTTTATTTTTTTTTGATAAGAACTTCACTTGTTTTATTACTTAAAGAATAGGGAACGCAATGGTTCTTTGCTAATTTACACACTTCATACTTGAGCTCAGAGCTATCTAGGTGGATACAAAGTTTAGGATACAACCATAGTAGGTAAGTGAAAGTTGGATGTCCTAATTTTCTCATACATCAACAAATTGCTTTAAAAAAATCCTTCAATAGTTCCCTTCATTAGATAAGCCTTCACTTTCCCTTCTTCCTTGGTGTCTAGGTGGTACAAGCCATTTCTCTCTGTGGCACTACCAATCATCTTCCCCAAAGTGAAGTCTTGGAAAAAACAATAATTTGGGAAAAAATTTATTGATCAGTTGCAGGTTTTTGTAAATGTTGATTGACAAAAGGTTAGAAGGCATTTTTGGGACATGCATTACAGAAGCGAGGATAATCTTTGGTGAAATACACATATTTCCTTTGCCACTAACTAGAGTAACAATTCCATCAGCAACCTGCACCTTTTGATTGCCAGAACAAGATATATATGACAAGAAAAAATTGAATTATTTGGTCTTATGATCACTAGCTCATGAATCAATGACCTAGGAGTTAGAATTAGATACAATTGTGGTTGTAAGGACTTTACGAAGTATACCTGATTGTGCAAAAGCACAAGTGGAATTGACAGTAACCGCTTATTTCCCCATGATCTTATACAGAAGATCAAGTTGTTTCTTCGTAAAAAGAAGATTCTCATCACTTGAAACGGGTCCATTAGCAATTAGCAATCAAAATTGGCTCCAATTTGTTTATTTTGGTGTATTCGGAGAGAGCACAACCGGAGGACCTTTGATGATGAAGAATTGTCATATCAAAGTTTGAAAGATCTCTTTATCCGATCGCTTTTAGAGTGGTCTCAACAGTTTTTGGATTCAGAAAATCCCTCTATTTTTTAATTTCTTGGATGCTCTTTATTGTGGCCAGCCTTGCTCTTTTCTATCTTAACCGGTGCTTGTTTTGGAATTTTTGTGCATACTGTCAATATACGTAAGGTGTGCCCCCTCTTTTTGGCATTTCTTAAAAAAACAGATTGGATTTGGTACTGTCTCAGCTTGAAAATCTTGCTAGTCTACATGTACAATTTTTCTTCAAGTCAATATACAATTATTCTCACATATGCCTATATGAGGGAAGTATTTCCACTACTTGTTTCCTTCAATCAGTTTTATATTTCGTGATTTTCCTATTAACCCTCTATCTGTCAACCAACCTACAGAAAAGCTTAAATGCTTAGTTACTTTCTTTCCCTGAGCTTTGCATATTGTAGTATCTATGTACGAGGAAGATGATTAGGGGCAGGCATGAACAGAATGCAATATATTATCTATTATATTATGGATCATGCATTTGACATGCACTCCTTTCCTCAATCTCCACAACATAATGGCAATTCAAATTGAGAATTCTTCATCCAAAACTTCCTCAAATTTCATGATTTCCAGGCTTATCCTTTAATCACAAGTCAGTCATATCACTAGGGAAACACCATTGATTGTTGTTTTCCACGTAACTCAAAATTAATCCTAAGTTGCTTAGCATTGGAATGATAAGGCCAGACATTACTTTTTCTGTAAGTTAAGTAGTCAATATACGCAGAATCTGGAACAAATTTTCTAAGAAACAAATTGTAGAATCCTCAGATATCTCAAACAAAGAATTGGATTGGTGTCCTGTTTAAGAAAGTCAAAATTTTGAATATGTTAAGTAGCTCGAATGCCAATTGGGTTTGTGTAGACCCCCTTTGAGGTTGGTATACCGGGCAGCACTTGAGAGAAGTGGGGGGCCCTCTTTTCTCTACACCCGGAAAATCAGCTGCATGGGCATGGCGGCAGGCATGCTGATGGTCAGAGACGCCATCCTTGCTGACGAGAGGAGCAGTGGAGCCGGTAGTGACTTGCTGAAGAAGACACAAGAACAGGGGGAGCTGGGGTTCAAGGGGGATCCAGAGCAGAAGGGCGAGGAGAAAGGCGCTTGAAGCCTAGCTGGTCTTGCGGGTAGGGAGTCCACTTACAGGTACGCATCCACATCCGCTCGGGTCATTTTCTATATGCATGTTTAGATTTTCACATGTGCATGATCACTCTGAGTATTCATTGATTCTCTCATCAATTGCCATGATTGCTTCATTTTATTAGTAGAGACCCGACTTTAGGGACTTAGAGGGGTGCTACGGTCTTTACCGTACCTTCCCGATAAGTAACCTGACCCCCGAACCCGATCCGGTTTTTCACAGGCCGCCTTTTCCAAAATAAGGAGTCACACTTAGGGTTTTTCTTTCTTATTTTGTTTACCCTTTAAAAATAAAACAAAAATAAGTGGCGACTCCAAGTCATTTTTCAAACAATAAATAAAATCAATTTTTCAAACAAAAAGATCGAGCTCACCATCGAGTGGGAAACGCATGAGCCGAAATGCGGGGTCCACAAAATGGCGACTCCACTGGGGATTGTTTAGAGGGTCAAGCTTGAACTTAAAGTGAAGCAAATGTGGTGTTTGATGAGTTTATCAGTGGGTACTCACTTCTTTGATTGCACATTGAGGGTTCTTGAGTTTTCACTTGGGACATTGACATGATTGATCGTATTGGTCGATTATCTTGATTGGGGATTCTGACACAATGATTTTCTTTGTGCTTCATTGATATATTTGTTGGAGATATTTGACATGTTGATTATGATGATTGATTCGTCTTGATAGAGGATTCTGAGATAGTTATTTTCTCTGTGCTTCATTGCCATGTTCGTTTGAGGTATTGACATGTTGATTGTATTGATTGCCTATCTTATTTCGCTTAGTATAGTGATTCTGATATTTGCCATGATTATTCTGATCGCCTTGCATGTATGGATTCGTTGTTGGTTTGATTTGACATGTCGATTCTCTGGTTTGTATATCCTCTTGACCGTTTTTGAGCATGATGTATATATGTATCACTTTTCATCCATTTGTCATAGCTTGTATGCGTGCATGAGTGATATATCCTGTACTTTGCTTGACCGCATGTCGCATGACTGCCCTTCTTCTGCTTGATTGCATGTCGCTTGTCCATGTGGGCCGCACTTCTATCCCCTTACCTCCAAATCTCTTGGTCTCGGTCATTTCCCTCATTTCGGTTCTCACTTTTGCAAGTGTGGGGCCTTCTGTGTGCTTGTTCTTTGACCGATCCAGAGATTAGGAGTAGGGTCTAGCGACGGGCTATACCGATGTCTGGGAGCGTTCTGGAGGAGACCGACATATCGATGCTGATTGGAGTCCGATCATTGAAGACCTGTATAGCCCCGAGCTAGGTTTCATGGATAGTTGTGCGACCAGTGTGTTTCCTCTCCTGCTCTAGATTCATAGGGTTTTCGGATGCACCCACACCGCTCACTGTGCACTTTAGTTGACTATTGAGTGTTGAGAGTGTGAAAGGTTTCACCATAGGAAACCCCCTGGGATGTCGAGGTAGTGCATGTGTGGAGGTGATGACCACCTTGCATGGAAGCGCCCCGTCTCTTCGGAGGCGTGCAGAGGGTTGCGTACCGCCGGAGGGTACGATCGCTTCTGCTAGGGACCTTTAAAGTCCACCCATATCCATTTAGAGCCACCTTGACCTCGTAGGATGAGCCATAGATCCTTCGATTAGGACTCCTTCCCTACACATGGGTGCATCTGAGGGCTTTCAGAGCCTTTGTGGTTACACTTCGGATTTGACACTCCCTCTTTTTAGTCTCCAGTTGAGAGTGCTCGAAGATCGGTATGAGTTTGAGTACGGTTGGATCACCTTTCGTCGTGTCATCTTGGATTATGTTTTTCACTCGATGAGTTTGGCATGTTTTCTCCCTAGGGTTTTCGTTATCATTTCTTGGCTCGACGCACCTCTTCACTTTGTCGTCATTTACTCGATACTTTGGGATATGTTCATTGATCATCTTTTTACACTGTACACCTATCACGGGCTCAGTACCTCATCATTTGTTTGATCCATGGTTCGATTTTTGACTCGATGCTCATATTTTCATTACAAAAAGGTGAAAGACACATTTTCATATTCACACATTTTTTGAGAGATTCGTCTTGATCACCTTATCATTTTTTCTCTTGTGGAGCTCGAGTTGAAGGTTGAATCAAGGATATTTTGGTCTATATTGAGTATCGATCTCGTGATAGTGTTCTTCACACCTCGATCATTTTCTGGATCATCGATAGAAATTCTTTAGTCATATTTGTAGTTGTCTCACACTAGACACTCATGTGACTCTAGAGATTCTATCGTATATCCAAATTTTGATTGTCACCATATGATTGTGTATCATACCCTGTCATGTATTGGGTTGTATTGTATCATGCTTTGGTCATTGTTCATGGCATCCCGTGTTGTTGCATGAGTCGTGTTTGAGTCGTTGTGTTTAGGTTCTTTTGTAGGGGTTATTTATAGTCCCAGTCTTGGTTCAGTGCCCTGGGTTGAGTGGGAGAGAGGTTGATTCATATCATTGAGCTGCTATAGACGAATTCACATTTGGTTTCGTTTGGTTAGCTTATCGCTTCTGTGGTTTCGATTCAGGGGGCATTGACCAGTTTGAGTTAGAGGATGGATACTCAGCAGAGTAGGCATGTAGTGCTCGAGGACACGCCATCTGATATAGTGACACCACCTGTTATACCTGTTCAGATGCCAGCTACACAGACTTTGCATGATCAGGCTGCTGTCATTCCACCCATTGTCACACCAGTTACCATTATTGAGGATCCTCGTTCTCGTATGGACAAACTCGAGCAGAGGATTAGACAGATGAGAGATCTTGATGAGATGATTTCATGGGATGACCCTGACGATGTGCCAGTGGCCACTTTGCCAGTCGGTTTCAGGATGCCTGATATAGAGAGATATACGGGTGTTGGATGTCCTCGTATTCATCTCAGACTCTATAGCACAGTTATGAAGGCTCTGGGTCTAGATGAGGCACAGTTGCTCACTTTGTTCCCATTGTCATTGAGTGGCATGACACAGAGATGGTACGCTTCATTAGAGACATCTCGTCGGAGAACTTGGGAGGACTTAGCACAGGAGTTTCTGAGACAGTATTCCTCCAGTGGTGATACGAGCGTTACACGTAGAGAGCTTGAGTTTCTTCGACAGGGATCAGATGAGCCTATTTCTTCTTTTATCTCCCGCTGGAGGGAGAGGGCCGCGGAGATGATTGAGCGACCTACCGAGAGAGATCAAATGAGCATGTTTTTGAGGAGTTTGCATCCTAGGTTTGCTCGACATCTGACGGGAGTCCCATTCCAGGATTTCAGATCATTGGTTCAGGCTTTATTCGATGTAGATGATGGCATCTCTAGAGGATTATGGTCAGATATTACTCATTCCCTAGATACTGAGGAGAAGGGAGTTGGTAGATCATCTGATAGCTATGGATGCATATGTTCTACGGACTTTCAGCATCGACGACCTGGTTATCATCTCTATGCGAGATCATTGCCGATACCTAGGAGTGATTTCCCGTCTTTACAGCATCGTCATCCTCATTCAGTTCAGCAGTACCCTTCTGTGCATCCTCATGCTGTCACGGTGCGACCTCCATCTCAGTTTCAGCGTCCACAGACTAGTATCCCACGACATGAGCAGTCTCGTCCCCATCGGCGACATCAGAGGACTTATTCTGATTTGGGGATGCCTTTGGATAGAGCTTTTGAGCGACTTAGACCTACTGGTTTTTTAGCACCATTGGCTCCTAGGCCACCCCCGAGTATCTTACCTCCACGTTTTCGTACTCACGAGTTCTGTGCATTTCACCAGATGGCAGGCCATCGTACTGATTATTGTGCTTCTCTACGTCACACCATACAAGATCTTATTGATAGTGGTGCGGTTAGCTTTCCCGTATCGACCACAGATACTGATCTCGGTTCAGATATGACTGTTGATTCCTTTCCAGCCTATTCCACACATGCAGTTCCTCCTCCTTCGGGCTTATACCATCATGTTTGAGACACCCAGGGCACTGATACTCACCAGACGTTATGATATGGCAGACCTTGTTGGTGTACTTTTGGGACTACGTTATTAGTTGGTCATTTTGAGTTTTTGTTCTCTTTTTTTTTTATTTGAGTCTTGTTTTATGGTTAGTGATTCGTGTTCGTACCTTGTGTTTCGAGAGTAGACCTTAGCGTCTTATTTTTCATGATGTACTCTCATTTCGCTTAGTGGTATTGTTGTTTTCTTGGGTATGCGTTTTTATCTTCTTTTTATTATTATCATTGTTTCGTATCATGCATTTTATGTGTTGTTATTTTGGGTAGCATCGTGTGTTGCTTTGTTTTTGTCTCTTGTATGTTTTTGTTTTAGAGTCTTGGACAGTTTTAGTGTCGTGACTGGTCCCCGAGCAGAGATTGATGGTATGATGATTATGATACAGAGCACCTTGATACTAGACTTCTTCAGCTGAGGTTCACCATGTCGGACGAGATCACACCCATTACTCTTACTGCTCTTTATGAGATGATGGTGGATTTGACGCGGAGGGTTGAGA
The DNA here is from genome assembly GCF_004353265.1 of Vitis riparia. Lineage (NCBI taxonomy): Eukaryota > Viridiplantae > Streptophyta > Magnoliopsida > Vitales > Vitaceae > Vitis > Vitis riparia. Next base: position 21,507,925 of record NC_048445.1, read on the forward strand.
GGATCGAACTTATTTTGTCAGAGCATCCATCGTCATCGAGAGAAGCTCCAGGAGTAGCGATGCCTTCATTACCACATTTGACTCCATCGATGTTTGCTGCTTTGGGTGCCTCACATCCACGGCCTCGCCCACATTCAGTGTTCCAGCAGCGCTCCTCATCCATTTCATTGGCTATGCCGACACGACCTTCATCCCGGCTTCAGGGCCCTCCAGTTATTACAGTCCCTCAGGAGCGACTTCACCCTCATCGACGATGTCAGAGACGCTTTTCAGATTTGAGCACACCCCTGAGCAGAGTTCTTGAGACGTTCCAGGCCATGGGATTCTTGCCTCCTCTGGCTCCCAGGGCACTTCCAGATCCTGTGCCTTCGCAGTTTCGGCTTGACTTGTATTGTGCATACCATCAATCAGCAGGACATCACACTGATCGTTGCACTGCTCTACGACATGCCATACAGGACATTATTGATTCTGGGACGTTTGGGCATCCTCAGTCCGATATGTTTCCTATTCCTACCTCAGCTCAGACCATGCATGTAGACTCCCCTCCACCAGCAGTCCCTGATCTTATTGACTTGGGCGATTGACTCATGTTTGACTTACCTTGGTGTGGTGGCGCTCAGATTTTGTTCCTTCTGTGGCCAGAGATGTGACGACAGGACCAGTCACTGTTTTTGTTTTTGTTTGTTTAGTCTTGTCTTACTTGTGACTTTTAGAGACTATAACTCGATTTCTTGAGTATTGTCTTTGTTATCTTTCTTTTTGCATGATGTACTCATCGGATTATCCCATTGGATGCATTTTCTTTTATGGACATGTGTTTGTGTTTTGTGATATTATGATTTGTACTTTTGACTTGAGGCATCTCTTCACTTGCACGTTGTGGTATTGAGGCTTGACCTATCATGGAGGATATTGAGCCTATTAGCCTAGGATCAGAGATTTGACCTAGGGAGTTCGAGACTGTGACACATCTTCTAATGATCAGAGCAGTACCTTGCTCACTTCCCACACCTTGACTTTGTTTTGACCTGCATTCCATCCATTATGAGCTTTGCATAGCATCACCTTCGAGACCATTATATGACATTTCTATCCTCGGCCTTTCTAGCTTTGCACATCCCCTCTCTGATTCGACCAGGTAGAGTGTGAGGAGTTTGAGCCCATGGTTGTTTTTTTATGGCGAGGGATAGCTTATGATCTTTGGGTGGCTTACGATATGAGGACTGGTCGAGTGCTTGATGAGACTATCACTTATTTTGCTGTGAGTATAGAGATTGATCTTGTACGATGAGAGTTGGCTTGTGACGGGTAGTCGTGCCTGATGAGATCACTGTTTACTTTGCCTTGAGAGGATCATCTTTGAGATTATTAGGGAGCATTCGGAGTACGGTTGATACATGATCCTAGAGGGAAGTTCAGACCCAACTGGAGCGGACCTTATTTCATCAGGGAGTTGACCCCAGAAGGCGCTGCATGGTTGATGGATTTAGATGGAAACCGATTCTCAGAGCCAACCAAGGTGGATCAGCTAAAGAGGTACTATGTTTGAGACCATGGTCGCAGGATGGGTGGCCATCATTTCGGTTAGCCATTACTTTGTTATTCCTTTGTGATACATAGTCCGTTGCTAGCCCATTGAGCCTCACAGGGGCATACCCCTTTCGGTCGATGATGGTTTTTAGGCATAGCTGTTCCTTGGAGGCGATTAGCACACTGGAGAACGAGATATGACCGGATGTTTTCTTTGATGTGATCACGGGAGCTAGCCTTCTCATCATTGTTGACAGATTTTCCAGATGATTGGATCAGGACACAGACACTTATGAGAGCATGTAGCGGAGTTTAGTCATTTCAGGGTTTGCCCTATACTGGGGCATGACCCTTTCATTGGTGGTTGATCTTAGAGATACCAGTTCACATTGGGACATGTTCTTTCTTTAGAGGAGGTCAGATACTCTCTTCACATTACCACGATGACTTTGAGGAGCGGAGATTCATTTTGGATCAGATGATGCATGATTGGTTATACTTTTCTCATGGATGTTTGATTTGGAGATGCTTACATTGGGGCATGGCCCATTCATCGGTGATGATTTTGTGAGATGACAGTTTATGCCGGACAGTTACTTTCTGGAGATCATTCTGCACTGAGAGTTTACCCATTCTGAGATGATGCATTCACACTAGGGCATGGCCACCTTGCTGATTTTGACATTGAGACTCCATTTCGTGTTTATGATTGCTGCTTTCGATGGATCAGGGAGTCATTGACACCCTGGGCTCAGTCTTCTCAGCGTACCTAGTTTGATTTGGATATTCACTTATCTTTGTTACGCACCCATACATCCTACATTGGACACCGTTATACCTGCACCCATCTTATCAGAGCCTTACACCTTTTGAGCTTACATATTTCATCATCTTACCTGACTTTATCCTCTTCTCTTGATCAGAGGAAGATGCAGACTAGTCTCGGGCTTTCTGGTTGAGTTTTCACATGCCTTTGGGCATTAGGTTCAACATCTTCCGTGATGGTAGGACCTGTTAGATTATTGATATATTTGTGATGATGTACTCATGTTGATAGTTGCCATATTGTGTCTTGATTTGTTTACATTTCAGACTTAGGGTTTTGGTCAGCATTTGTTTGATCCCTTATTTTGGTTTTGCTTTGTCAGCATAGTTTTGGTGATGTTTGGTCTTGTTTTAGCGTTTGTTCATTGAGGCTATGTATATCCTGTTCATTGCATCATCATTGAGCATATCCCAGAGTGTCTTGTTTGGTGACATTCTATCTTATGTTGGTTACTATCTTACACTGGGGCATACCCCCATCCTTGAGTTCATTAGATATTTTGCGGATTTTCTCACTACTCGATCTATTTCTTGATCTTTGCGAGTCGTCACACTGGGGCATACCCCCTTTAGTGCTTTTCTACTGGGGCATACCCCCTCTCTTTGGGTTTACCGTGTCTCGTTTTGATTTCATGGTTGTCAGACCCATTTGTCGATCTTTACGAGTTATCCCTTATGGCATCCCCCTATTGTCAGCTTGTTTAGGGTATCCCCCTATTTTCAGTTTGTTTAGGGCATCCCCCTATCTTTCAGTTTGTTTAGGGCATCCCCCTACCGTCAATTTGTTTAGGGCATCCCTTTTGTTTCATATTCACCATCATAGATTTTCATCTATGAGCATTTGTTTCAGATTCACCACCATAGATCAGACATCTATGGGCATTTCAGATTATCACCACCATAGATCGGGCATCTATGGGCATTACAGTTATTTCACCACCATGGATTTTCATCCTTGGGCCTTTGAGATTATCACCACCATAGATTTTCATCTATGGGCTTTGATCAGTTTTTCACCATCATAGATTTTCATCTATGAGCATTTGTTTCAGATTATCACCACCATAGATCGGGCATCTATGGGCATTTCAGTTATTTCACCACCATGGATTTTCATCCTTGGGCCTTTGAGATTATCACCACTATAGATTTTCATCTATGGGCTTTGATCAGTTTTTCACCATCATAGATTTTCATCTATGAGCATTTGTTTCAGATTTCACCACCATAGATTTTTATCTATGGGCATTTCAGTTATTTCACCACCATGGATCTTCATCCTTGGGCTTTTGAGAGTTTCACCACCATGGATCTTCATCCTTGGGCTTTGATCAGTTTTATCACCACCATAGATCAGCTATCTATGGGCATTTCAGATTCACCATCATAGATTTTCATCTATGAGCATTTGTTTCAGTTATCACCACCATAGACTGGCATCTATGGGCACTTTTATTGTATCACCACCGTAGGTCTTCACTTATGGGCCTTCTAGTTTAGCGTTTAGAGTTAGCTTTTTGGTTTGGCTTCCAGAGTTATTATTTTCTCAGTTTGGTGTTTAGAGTCAGTCTCGTCATTCAGAGTCACAGCTCCTAGCATTCATATTCATTGGCATTGCACGTCTCACCTTCATGGTTTGGCATTCGTCCCCGGTTTTCCTCGCTTCGTTACCCTGTGCTTATCGCATATTCGTCTCGTGGTCCACGTAGGGCAGTTTCCTTTAGACGCGTTCTTGTCTGTACTCCAAGATGGTTCGACCGTTACTCATCTTTGACATCGATCTTTGGGTCACTTTTGGAGACATCTTAGAGAGAGATTGGGTCCTTAGTGTGGCTTCAGAGGCGCTTTGAGATAGGTTTTCTTTTAGGATTAGAGCCTTTGTGTTCGTCTGCTAGCCTGAATGAGTTTGCGTTTCACTAGTGCCCCTATGGGGGTCTCCTTGGTTCTTCGGTAGAGTTCACTTCATTCCACTCATTACTCACACTTGCTTTCACGCCAGTGTTCACATTCTTTACACTCGTGAGCTCTACCGAAGAGAGGCATATTTGTAGACCCCCTTTGAGGTTGGTATACCGGGCAGCACTTGAGAGAAGTGGGGGGCCCTCTTTTCTCTACACCCGGAAAATCAGCTGCATGGGCATGGCGGCAGGCATGCTGATGGTCAGAGACGCCATCCTTGCTGACGAGAGGAGCAGTGGAGCCGGTAGTGACTTGCTGAAGAAGACACAAGAACAGGGGGAGCTGGGGTTCAAGGGGGATCCAGAGCAGAAGGGCGAGGAGAAAGGCGCTTGAAGCCTAGCTGGTCTTGCGGGTAGGGAGTCCACTTACAGGTACGCATCCACATCCGCTCGGGTCATTTTCTATATGCATGTTTAGATTTTCACATGTGCATGATCACTCTGAGTATTCATTGATTCTCTCATCAATTGCCATGATTGCTTCATTTTATTAGTAGAGACCCGACTTTAGGGACTTAGAGGGGTGCTACGGTCTTTACCGTACCTTCCCGATAAGTAACCTGACCCCCGAACCCGATCCGGTTTTTCACAGGCCGCCTTTTCCAAAATAAGGAGTCACACTTAGGGTTTTTCTTTCTTATTTTGTTTACCCTTTAAAAATAAAACAAAAATAAGTGGCGACTCCAAGTCATTTTTCAAACAATAAATAAAATCAATTTTTCAAACAAAAAGATCGAGCTCACCATCGAGTGGGAAACGCATGAGCCGAAATGCGGGGTCCACAGTTTGATTCTAAATCTGATTGGTGGAAACTTAGTTACTACAAGGAATAAGAAGCCAAATATTGTAGTCAGGGCCAATGCTAAGCTAGAATACTGTGCAATGACCTGTTCTACTTGTAAGCTGATGTGGATGAGAAATTTGGATAGAGCTTAGGATTACAATCAAAACTCCTTTAGTGATGTATTCTAGCAACCAAGCTGCAACTATGTAGCTAGTAATACAAGATTCCATGTGAGGACTAACCACATTAAGGTTGACTGTCACATCATAGAAAGGAAGTTATAAAAGGAGAGATGGTCACTCCATATATCAAGTCAAAAAGATCAAACTGGTGACCTCTTTACTAAAGTGGTACATAGAAGCTCGTTTCTTTGTCTTTGCTCCAAGCTAAGCATTGAAACTTCACATGCTCCCACTTGAGATGAAGTGTTAAAAATTACAAAAGATATTTTTTGAATAGTGTTTTTTTTTGGTTGAAATAAGTATCCTGCTCCATATCCTTATGAGATGGACTTTCCTTGTTGGTATAGGGGTCTACTTTATATATTTGTATTGTTTCTCAAACTTTCTCAGAAGAATATATGAATTTTCCCTTCCTTTTAGCAAAAGCATTTTCTCATACTAATGTAAAGAAAAGAGGATAAGATCTCACTCTAACATCAACATGCACAACTAAAAAAACCTAAATATACTATGCATCCACGCTAAAGCTAAAAGTATTGAAGGAGAGTAAGAGGTGTTTGGTAAAACTTAATACTTATTATTTAATAACTTAAGTTGACTTTAAATTAAATTATACTTAAGTTGTTGACTTAAAACTTATTACTTAATTCTTACTTTAAATATTAAGGTTTTTTTTATAAAATTAACTTAAAATTTATATTAAATCATCAAATTGACATACTTATCCTCATAAATTATAATTTGGGTAAAGGATGTCGGGTAACACTGAAAGTCATGTAGTAGCAAAAGAGATCGTGAAGGTAATTAGGGTAAATTGGGATAAAAAGAGAAATTAAAGGTATGAACTTAAAAATAAGTTAATTATTTTACTTATTACATAAAGTTGTTTTTTACTTTAAGTCGTGTTATTAAATTATTTTAGTAAACATACTTAATGACTTAAATTAAGTTATTAAGTCACTATAAGTTATTAAGTTGGTTTACCAAACACCCACTACGTATGGTGATAGAGATCTCTAAAGAGCTAGATCCCTCTTAGCCAAGCCATCAATAACCCAATTCATTGACCTAGGTCTTCAGCTGCCATTCACCAAGAATTTGCTTTAAATTTTGTTATATCTCATCATTAGATTGTGTTGAAAGAGAGAGAGAGAAAACCTTAATTCTCATTCATATGATTAACTTCTTACAATAGAGAAATATATATACAAGGCTAAGTTGAACTAACTACCATATATGTGACCTATATTAAGAAAGGAAAAAAAGATTGTACACTATAAATACATTATATTCAACACTCCCCCTCAAGCTAGAGCATATATGTCATATGCACCAAGCTTGTTACAAATGTATTTAATTTTAGGACCTTTGAGAGATTTAGTGAAGATATCTGCTAGTTGATCATTTGAATTAACAAAACTTGTAGCAACACACCCTGATGCGATCTTCTCTCTAATGAAGTGACAGTCAACTTCAATATGCTTGGTCCTTTCATGAAATACTGGATTGGATGCAATATGTAATGCGGCCTGATTGTCACAGAATAGCTTTATCTGTTCATCTTTTCCAAATCTCAATTCCTGAAGGAGTTACCTCAACCATATGAGTTCACATGTTACCAAAGTCATAGCTCAATACTCAGCTTCGGCACTTGATCTGGCCACTACATCTTGTTTCTTACTCTTCCAGAATATTAAGTTACCTCCAATAAAAACACAATACCCTGAGGTGGAACGCCTATCTGAGGGTGAACCAGCCCAGTCTGCATCTGTGTAACCAACAATTTGGGTATGGCCCCTGTCTTCATACAACATACCTTAGCCTAGTGTTCCTTTAATATAACGAAGAATGCGGATCACAACATCCCAATGGTTGTCACATGGTGACTGTAGAAATTGACTAACCACACTCACAAGAAAAGGGATGTCTGGCCGAGTGATGGTGAGGTAGTTCAGTTTGCCTACAAGTCGTCGATATCTCCGAAGATCTGTTAGAGGCTCCCCCTGTTTTGGTACAAGTTTGACATTTGGATCCATAGGAGTGTCAACAGGTTTACATTCTAACATACCTGTTTCTTCCAAGATGTCTAAGGCATACTTCCTTTGTGACATAACCACTCCACTAGATTAAGCTATTTCAAGTCCCAGAAAATACTTGAGTTTGCCCAAGTCTTTGGTTTGAAAGTGGTTGAAAAGATGTTGCTTTAGTCTTTGGATACCCTCCTGATCACTGCCTATAATGACAATGTCATCCGCATCACCTACCAAATAGATGCACTAGCTCGAAGAGTTATGATGATAGAAAACTGAATGATCTGCTTCACTCCGAAGCATTCCAAACTCTTGAACAACTGAACTAAAATGCCCAAACCATGCCCGAGGAGACTGTTTCAAGCCATATAGAGAGCGGCGTAACTTGCACACTAAACCAAACTCCCCCTGAGCAACAAAACCAGGTGGTTGCTCCATATACACTTCCTCGAGAAGTTCACCATGAAGGAAAGCATTCTTAATATCCAACTGATAAAGAGGCCAATGACACATAGCTGCCATGGAGAGAAATAAGCGAACATAAGCAATCTTGGCAATAGGAGAGAAGGTGTCACCATAGTCACAACCATAAATCTAAGTATAACGTTTAGCAACCAAGCGGGCCTTAAGGTGATCAACCTGACCATCAGGAACAACTTTAACAGTGTAGACCCAACGACATCCAACTGTAGATTTACCAGGAGGTAAAGAAACAAGATTCCATCTGCAATTGGAGTGCAAAACAGCCATTTCATCAACCATTGTCTGTCGCCACCCACGATGAGAAAGTGCCTCACTAGTGCTCTTAGGAAGAGAAACAGAGGATAAAGTAGAGACAAAGGCAGAATAGGATGAAGATAATCGATGACAGCTCAAAAAATTATAAATAGGATGAGGATTATGAGTAGATCGATTACCTTTCCGAAGAGCAATAGGCAAGTGGTCAGTAGATGACAAGGCCGGGGTAGGAGAAATCGGTGGGACAGAAGGTGAGTCATCAGGTACCTCAGCTGAAGAGAGAGGAGGAGCAACAGCATGATGTCGACGATGATAAACCTGAAGAGGACGAGAGAGCACATCTGAAGGGGGGGATATATAGAGAAGTAGCAACACTTCAGAAAAGGGAAGAGATTCAGAGGATGAGAAGAATGGAGAGTCCTCAAAGAAGGTGACATCAGCGGAGAGAAAATAACGATGAGTGTCAGGGGAATAACAACGATAGCCCTTTTGAAGTCGAGAGTATCCCAAGAAGATGCATTTTGTAGCCTTGGCGGAGAGCTTGTCCTGTCCAGGTGTGAGAGTATGAACAAAACAAGTACAGCCAAAGACACGAGGAGGAAGGAAATAAAGAGGTTGGGTAGGAAGGAGGGAATGAGGGAATGAGGGATTTGGTCATGTAATATAGATGAGGGCATACGATTAATCAAGTAACAGGTTGTAAGAACAACATCCCCCCAAAAACGAAAAGGAACATGACTATGGAGAATGAGGGTACAAGCTGTCTCAACAAGATGTCGATTTTTACGTTCAGCAACCCCATTTTGTTGAGTATGAGCACAAGATGACTGATGGAGGATCCCATGTTGGGACATAAAAGAAGTAAAGGGTGTAGAAAAATATTCCCGAGCATTGTCACTGAATAACACTAGAATAGAAACATTGAATTGTGTTTGGATTTCAGCAAAACATTTTTGGAAAATAGAGAATAACTCAGCTCGATTTTTCATCAAAAATAACCAAGTACATCTTGAATAGTCATCAATGAAAGTGACAAAATACTAAAATCCTAAAGTAGACGCGATCCGACACGGACCCCAAACATCAATGTGGACAAGTTCAAAAGGAGACTTTGCCCGATTATTCAAACGCTTTGGGAACAAGACACGAGTATGTTTCCCAAGCTGACACGACTCACACGCAAGCGACGACAAAGTGGAAAAATGAGGGACCATCTTCTGGAACTTAGAGAGACTAGGATGACCTAGATGACTGTGAATGAGAAGAGGAGCATCGGTGGAAATGCAAGCTGCAGGAGATGAAGGTGATGTGAGGTGATAGAGGCCTTAAGACTTACGCCCTATGCCAATTGACTTCCCCGTACTCCGGTCCTGCAAGATCACAGATTTATTAGAAAAAGTGATAGAACAGTTAAGAGTGCGAGTTATTTTGCTGATGGAAATAAGATTAAAAGGACACTCAGGGGCATAAAGGACAGAATGGAGAGGTAGGGAAGGGAGAGGATGAGCCAAACCAATACCTTTAGCCATAGTTTGGGAACCATTAGCTAAAGTAACAGTAGGTAAGGCAGAGGTAGTAGTATAAGAGGAGAAAAAGTGTTTATTACCAGAGATATGATCATATGCTCCAGAATCTAGAATCCATGGGCCAAGAGAAGGAGACTGAGTAAAGCAGACAGAGACATTACTGGTTTGGGCAACAGAGGCAACAGAAGCAACAAAAGCTGATGTGGCTGCCCGATATCGGAGATAGGCATCATAATCACTACCAGTAAGGGTGATACTCTGAGATGTGGAGCTCGCAGCAGAGTCAGGTTGAGATAGCAGAGGATCAAATGACTGAGCGATGTGGGCAGTGCAAGGAGGCCGTCTATGTAACTGATAGCAACGATCTCGAGTGTGACCAAGCTTATTACAATAGGTGCACTGAGGACGTTGTCCTCGACCCCGATTGCCACTACGTCCTCCTCGAGAGTTAGTCTCAGAGGCTAACACAGATGAATCTGAAGGACCATCAGTCGACAAGGTCTGAGTAGAGGAGAGGCGTAAGAGACGAGCGAACACATCATCCAATGATGGTACTATTGGACTAGCAAGAATCTGATCTCGGACAGACTCAAGATCTGGACGGAGGCCAATAAGGGTTAACACCATAAAAAACTTGTCAGTCTGTATTTGTTGAGTTTCAGCACCATTAGTGAAGGGCATCAAAGTTAAGAACTCCTCCTTAAGAGACGCAATCCGGCCAATATAAGTAGACAGATCCATGTCCTACTGTCTCACATGAACAATATCAAAAACCACCTTATAAAATCGTTGAATATCATTCATGTATAATCCTTGAGCTTGAGTCCAAAATTTAAAGCAGGTTTTGTAGGCATGAAGATGACGTAAAATTTTGGGATCAACAGATTGCCATAATACGCTGCATAATTGTGCATCGATTTTCTTCCATTGCACTTTGTCAACATCAGGTATAGCATCCTCAGGTGTAACAAGATGATCCTCATAACCTTGTCCCATAAACCAGAGTTCCACGAATGCTGACTAGGAGAGATAATTCTCACTACCAATCAATTTTTCCGATGTGATAGTGGGAGATCCAGAGATGACGGATGTGAAAATAGGATTTTTAGTCGCCATATCCACTTCACCTGAGATTGAATCACGTTTGGATCAAAGAGAGCCCTAAAGGGAGGTCGAATCACAGCTGTGGAAGAAGAACCCAGTATGTCAAGACCCAAACAAAGGAGAAAAGTGACTAGAGATGAAGAAGAGGCCTTCCCAAGGCACACACAGGTCTCGGCCAAGGAAGAGAGCTACCGTCGGAGGCCCGAGGAGGCTGAAAGAAGACCTGTAGAAGCTGAAATGCCAAAAAAATGGAGAAGCAGGGTTCAGAGAGGACTGACGGAGGCTTAGAAGTGCAAGACGGCGCCGGACGAGCCTGCTGGTAGAAGCTCGGCACCAAAAAGTGGGTCACGCATCCTCACACGCCAGCGCGTGCGATTCAGGCCGTCGGAGAAAAACGGCGCATGGGAGGCCCGTGGATCTGTTTTTAGCTCCGGTGCTTTGAGAAAAGTTGCAGATCTCCTCTTTGCGCTCCTAATGATGTGGTCGATGTCAGAAAATATCGCCGGAAAAAGTCACCAGAAAAGTCTCCGGAAAATATCGTCGGAAAAATGTTGACAGTGATGAGGGTTTTCTTACCATAATATGGCTGACCGAAAAACTTTGGGAGATGGAAAAGGTGACGGGAATGAAACACGGTCACTGGACGGATTCCCGGAATTAATTACACGGGTAAACCAGAAAGAATAAAGTTTTCTCCCTTGGCTCTAATACCATGTTGAAAGAGAGAGGGAGAAAACCTTAATTCTCATTCATATGATTAACTTCTTACAATAGAGAAATATATATACAAGGCTAGGTTGAACTAACTACCATATATGTGACCTATATTAAGAAAGGAAAGAAAGATTGTACACTATAAATATATTATATTCAATAGATTGAAAAGCTATTTTCTTAAGAAATTGGAGGAAAAATGGAAATACTTTGTCATAGGCCTCCTCCCCCCTTTGGTGTCTTCAAGATGAATTTTGATGAATGGGCCTTGCTGAGTAGAAACTAGTTAGCCAACAAAGGAGACCATGGGAGGGGTTACTAGAGATTATAATAGGTACTGTGATAACCAGACATTACTTCCAGTCAAGGTGCAATAGATGTTTTTCTTTTTCTTTTTGAGGAAATTCTGAATTATTTCCATTGAATTTTTCAATGGTGATGATTACTCGTTGATATAGTTACAAAGTCTAATCTAACCCAAGAACAAAAAAATGCAGCTGTACAATTGGATTCTACCTAAGAAAAGGAAAGTCATCAGTCTGCTAATGTACATAATTATAGGGAAAGAAAAAGTGAAGGGAAGTATCTAGGAAATAATATTCAGTAATTAGAAGATTGATTCATGCAATTTTGGTCCTTGACTTTTTCAACACTCCCCCTAAAGCTGGTTCAAAAATGTCTTCCATGCCTAGCTTGCCAATGATAAGAGTGAAATTGCTTACCCGGCATTCCCTTTGTCAAAACATTTGCTAGTTGCTTTTTTCGGTTGGAATGAATGGAGTGCAAACCAATCCTCCTCCTAGTTTTTCTGAGATGAAGTGTTTGTCAACCTCTATATATTTTGTTCTATCATGATACACAAGATTGTGGGCTATACTAATCATGGTTTTATTATCAAAATCAAGCTTCATAGGGCTGTCATTTATGATTCCAACTTCAATCAACATAGATTTTAACCACATTAATTCACAAGTGCCCTGTGCCATAGACCTGAACTCGGCTTCAGGACTAGAGCTGGCCAGAACAGGAGTGGAATGTTTGTTGCAGGGGAAAGTCTTTGGTCTCTCCAATCTCTTCGTAAGAGGAAATTTTTTCATGTCAAATCATGAGCAACTTAAAAAAAAGAAAAAAAAGGACCCTGGAAGTTTGAAAAGTGGTTGCACCAAATAATTAACATTTCTTTAGAGCTTGAATGTTCCTTCTGTTGGTCTCCTAATTTAGGCAATCATGCAACATATGCGTTAGCAAACCATGAAATCAGACATCTGGTTTCTTTTGCAAGAGATTTTTTACCTCAATCAATTATAATGAGCGTTGTCTTAACCATTTTGACATGTGTAGATAAATTTTCCATTTTGGACTAGTATACACTGATTCTCCTTAATCAGACTTTGTACTGAGAATTTTGTACTTGTTGGAAGGATTTCTCATATTTCTTTATACTTACTATTTAAATGCAATGAAATAACTGTTTTTGATCAGGAGAAAAATTTGTGACCATACATTAGATTGTACAGAAGAAGAATGATTTTGATTAATGCATGATCTCTCTTCACTGTAAATTTAAGTTGTAATTGGAGACAGTTGAATTTGGCCTAAGAACTGGCACTGCATCATTTTGTCAAAAATTTTGAAATGGTACCATTTGATACATATATCCAAAACAAACCAGAATACTTTAAAAAACAACAAGACTATGAAAGTGATAATTCTGGGCAGAAAACATATTGCATTCTCACATATGTTGCCATCATTTTTATCTATAGGAGGTCATGCAACAACACATGCTGGAACAGATAATCCGAGTACAGTTTCGGTGAGAAAAATAACAGCAAAGGCAAAGTAAACAACAATTAATCACTACAAAGAATGGATCACCAATTGGTCAAACTAAGATGAAAAGAATGAAACAGTATTACAAATATAGCTACTCATGCTTACACATACCAAGAAAACAAGAGACATACAAGAATGTAATGCAATGGAACAGGGATATTGGTCAAACAATGCATAGAAATTTTTACCCTTTTATGATGAAAATCGAACGATTTGAACATGTTGTAGAACTCCATGAAATTCAGAAAAATATCTGGATCACAAGTAACTTCAAGTGGTTCAAGCATGACCTGAATTACAAGTTGGAATGCAGCGATTCTATGTCAAAATTCCTGGCATAGGGCACAAAGTATTACAACAAAGGACGCTGGAAGTACCTTTATTGACAATTCAGCTTCTTGGCTGCTTGGCGATACATTGACTTGGGCGCTTACAGAAGGTTGCTCATGGGCCACCACATTTTCCTTCAAAAGGGGCTGCATTCAAAAATGTTACTCATTGATAGTACATTCTACAGGACAGACAACAAAATCTAATGAAAAATCAAAGAATTATGAATGATACCAATGAGCCCAACTAGAGGCAGATTAATTAATATTCAAGATTATCTCCCTTACAGAGGAGATAGAAAAAAGATCAAGTGATGACAAGACAACAACCATGTGACGTGTAAAGAAGCAGAATTTAAAAGACAAAGCATGGCACTTGTAGGTAAGTGACTTCACACCTACTTCCGAATGAACATAATACAATAATAATAATTTAAAACATGGAACCAAGGTAAGCCTTCTTTTTAAAAGTAATTGCACAAAAACAAAAGAGGATGAGAAATCCAAATGTACAGGTGTTGAAAAAGAGAAGAAAAACTAAAACCCTGCAGTAAGAGAAAACTGGCCTCCAGCCCCTAGTGAAACAAATTATCAAAACTCAAGCGAGAAAGAAATTCCCCAGGAAGCATCAACAAAAAAATAAATAAAAACCTCCTTTTTTAGCTGACCTGTCAGCTTTCTAATCAGCTAATCCAGGTTTCCATGAGAAAGAACAACCCAATCCTGTATTGAGTTCCATGATTTTCCTCATCCTATGATTATCTCCAAGATACGTCATGACCAGTAGCAAACCCCATATAAACTCCGCAGGTCCCCCTCTACTAGTAGTTTGGTGACCCCTAAACTCATGCAACTTTGAAACTCACAAGTAATGGAAGTATTTCCATTTCAATAGCTCACCTCAACCTAGAGAAAAAGCTCAAATAATCTCACCTCCATGATTTTGAGTAAGTCCTTCAATACTCATCTCACCTAGGTTACCCAAAGAAAACATCCATTTCAATTAAGCTTCAAAAAATGAAAAGGTACATACATCCACTTAGTTTATTTATTTTTATTTTTTTATCAAAAACAAAAACATTTTCATCAACAAAGTAAACAAGAGAAGGATAAGAAATCCTTCCCTAAATACAAAACCTAATAAAATGAAGGAAAAGAAAAATAAACCAAAAGACATCAATGTCTCAACACTACTATTTTGAACTACATATTAAAATCCAATCAACTTAAATAAAGTTGAGAGAAATTCCCTTCAAACCTATAGCAGTGGATGCCCTAAAGATGAATAGAAATAGACTAGGTTCCATAACATTTTGAATGTCCTCACTTGTCCTCAAAGATCCTTACATTTCATTCCTTCCATACTATCCAAATCAATATAAGACAAGCGATTAGTCATAGAACTTTCTCCTATTTATGCTCCCCAACCCTAAAAAAAGGGTCAACATGTCTAGGGATGACAGTGATAGGTTAACACTATTGAGAATGGACATGAGTCTTTCAAGATCCTCAACCTCTGAATTAGTGAGGTTTTGCCAAAATTTAAAATTACAAGTAAGAAAAGGAGAAAGTCTAAGGATAGATGAAATAAAAGAATTTTAAACTGATGAAACTCTGTAAAGACTCAGAAATTGCAAAGCCAAAGGTTAATTCCCCCTCCACAAGTCTACCTAGTCATGGATTTTTGTCCCATTTCCCACCAAAAACTAGTTATGAATAGAGAAATCATGGAAGAGCTAAGAACTGGCCTTCGAAAGGCAACTGTACGACCACCTAACTAAAATGTTGTCATCCCAACTGTTTAGACGCATTTCATATATGCTCAAGATAGCCTTGTGCCATAGAGCAGTACACTCCCTAGGGAGCCTCCACAACCACTTCCTAAAAGGGGGCTTTCTCAATGAAATGCTCTAGAACCCTAACCCTCCTTCCTCCTTAGGCCTACACACTTGGATCCAACTAATGAGATGATCTCTCTTGCCTTCCTCAAACCCTAACTAAAGAAAACCCCTTTACAATTTTTTTGATCTTTGTTACCACTAAGAATGAAATCTTGCACAACGAGGGGAAATAGCTAGGGAAGTGAGATAAACAAGACTAAATTAGTTTATACTTCCACTCAATTTATGCTTCCACCGCTTTCCTAACTAGGATACAAACTTAACTCCAATCCCACAAAATGAGCCTAAAGTGGACTCTTGAGAACTACTTGGTTACCAACATCCACAAAGATGTGACATAGCATATATATATATATATATATATATATATATTTTTATGGTAATCAGTTGATGTCATATTTGCTATGTCATATTTGGTACGTCATAAAGATGTGACGTGATTCTAATCACAACTATTGATTTGAATCACAAGCTTGGAGAAGCGAGGATGCACTACCAGAGATTGGTTGGTAGGGTGATCTACCTCTCACATAGGCGACCAAACAGGCTATGCAGTCAACCAAGTGAGTCAATTTATGTATAAACCGAAGAAAGTTCATCTATAGGCTATATACAAAATCCTACACTACCTGAAAGCAACTCCAAGAAAAGGAATTTTGTTTAAGAAAAGAACTGAGCTATCATTAGAGGTCTATACTGATGCAGATTATGCAAGATATTGGAGGTCTTCTACAGAATATTGCACTTTTCTTGGAAGGAACTTGGTAGCTTGGGAAGTAAGAAACAAAAAATTGTTGCAAGATCTACTGCAGAAGCCAAGTTTCGTGCAATGGCCCAAGGAATCTATGAGTTGCTTTGGCTCAAGATTATCTTGGAGGACTTGAAGATCAAATGGAAAATGTCGATGAGACTTTATTGTAACAATAAGTCAACCATCAACATTGCACATAACCTGGTACAACATGACAGAACCAAACATGTGGAAGTAGACAAACGTTTTATTAAGGAGAAGTTAGATAATAGCTTAATCTGCACACCATATGTGTCCATCAGAGATCAATTAGCCGATGTCTTAACGAAAGGATTAGCTAGTACTCCATTTCAAGAAATCATTATCAAGTTGAGAATGGATAATATTTATTCACTACCTTGAGGGGAAGTTTGGAAGATACAATTGTATGTGTACAACTACGTGTGTATACAGCTGTGTGTGTATCTATGTGCAATTGTACACATATATAGTTGTGTGGATTTGTGTATACAATCCCTGATTTGTAGGGATCTTTAATATTTCTTTATTATTTCTTTTTAGATGTTGTATATATTTCTTTTTCAAGAAATCATTATCAAGTTGAGAATGGATAATATTTATTCACTAGCTTGAGGGAAAGTTTGGAAGATACAATTGTATGTGTACAACTACATGTGTATACAGCTGTGTGTGTATCTATGTGCAATTGTACACATATATAGTTGTGTGGATTTGTGTATACAATCCCTGATTTGTAGGGATCTGTATTATTTCTTTTTAGATGTTGTATATATTTCAAGAGTTGTATACATTTAACATATGAATGAGAAATATATTTTTTTTCTCCACAATATTAAATGAGAGTGAGCAAACAATGAATATTAAGCTAATATGACTACAAAATAACAACCCTTAATTGGGATAGACAAGTAAGAGTGACACAAATTGCAAAGACGAGAACTAATCTTTGCGCTTAAAAAGATTCCTCCAAAACTAGAGATCCCACAACGAATTGTCATGCCAAAAGTATAAAACTTGAGATAAATCGCCAATGTAACATTGTCATCACAAGTGATCTCAAAAAAGAAATAGAAGATAAATCACTAGTACCAGAACATATATGATGAAAAAACTTAAGATAAATCTAAGCTATCACTTTCCAAGGGCATTATTAATAAGAGTTTTTTACCACGATGTTGGCATCCTACTATTATGTGCACACAATAACTACTCTCAATCACATGCCATAGGAAGTCCCTCTCTCTAGGTAAACACTGCATCCATTTTATAGTAAAAGATTGTTCTTTGTACCCCTTAAACCTAACTTCCCTCTCACTTAACCTTCCAAACTTGGTCCCATTCAACAAGATGGTTTGTGCAACCCTTTTCTGTTCTAGAGCACAAAAAATCTCAATCGAATTCTTTTGTTTAAAGCACCACCCTCATCAAAATTTTGCATAATGACATATAGTAAGAGGGGTTAAATTCTACGTAAGTTTGAATTAAGGTGGTTTGCCCTCCATTTTGCACTAGAGCAATTAATCAAGTCAAATATGGTTAAAATTCATTTCCTATTATTTCTACAACTATTAAGTTTTAAAGTACATTAAGTTAGTTAGGACTTATGGGTGATTCATTATCATATTGATCAATAAAATTAGGTTTTTTTAAAATAAAAAAAAATAAAAAAATTCTTTTGAGAATTCCACCAAAGAAGAAATTGACTTCTTTATTTTTTTTTTGCTTCATAAAATCAACTTTAGGGTCCTATTAAGAAGTAGATATTCCTATACCATATTGTATGCTAAAAGAATTGAATTGAATAAATCTATATCGACCAACTAGGTTACAAGAGCTTAACATGCATAGCTACCCACGGTTTGAAATATCAGTAAATACAAATATATCGGCACTTGGATTTTATATATATATCGGAAATATCAGAGAAATTTCAGCGATAAATCCTAAACACTGCACCTCCCCTCCTAAAGCAAAACAAAAATAAACTATAAAAATGAAGTATTGCAAAGACAATCCATATAATTACTCTAAACTGCTGACCTATTCTAAAATAGATACAATCATTAATTGATTTTAATGTAAACCAATAAGACTTGAAATGGAAACAAGAATCAGGAAATGAGCCACATTTTACACTAACGTTTTGAACATGCATGCAGGGGACACTATTAGTCTATAATGTTTAATAAAATAGGTAAGATTAAAAATACAAAAATGGCATATCAAATACTAACCCTTCCCACAAGTAGAATGAACTTCTTGCTACATGGATAGACCATCTCCACCGAGTTCACTGAGGCGATAATGGTGGCTGATTCCTCACAAAGTTTAGACTCAATAGTCACACCATTAAAAACCAAATCAGCAATTTCTCGATCTAACTCCCTAGAAATGAAAGCAAAACAAGCATCACTTGGTGAAAGTGTACGTTTGTCACATCTAAGAAAAATATTAATAAGTACCAATCCTTTTAGCCAATGGAAAAAAATTTGCACTTAAAACAATTTATCTATAAATTTGTGCGCAATAAAATAGCATTCCTAACAAGGACAAAATCAACAAAAAAGAAACAGAACCCCTCCAAGAAATTATCAAGTGAATGTGCATCCAAAAGTTTTCAAAACCCTTGGCAATAAAAATACAACATAAACATTGTACCTAAATTCAGAAAATGCATAAAGAGATAATAACAACAATTTACTGCCAACTTTGAAACAGAAAACACATAGGTATGATCCATAAGAGGAAAAAAATGCCTTGTAGTGGGCATCAGAAAATATTCACCAATACAATATCTCATAGAATAACTCTTACGTCCAAATAAGACATAGCACTGAGGTACAAGCTATATCACATGTACACAAGATATATCTCTATTGGACTTATAAGTTTACTACATAAAAGTTTGAAAATATCACCCTATGTGCCTATTCCATAAAATTGATAATGAAAATAACTAAAAAAGACCTTTACTTTTTGTTCTTTGATAGGATAAAAATGTTTAGTTGATGGAAAAAAAAAGGGGGATTTATAAGGCCAAGGATGGGAGATCTTTCTCAAAAGAGTATTGAAAAATGTAATAATAATAATAATAATAATAACTAAAAAAGACCTTTACTTTTTGTTCTTTGATAGGATAAAAAAGTTTAGTTGATGGAAAAAAAAAGGGGAATTTAGAAGGCCAAGGATGGGAGATCTTTCTCAAAAGAATATTGAAAAATGAAGTTCAACAGAGGATGCCTGTTGTATCCCAAATACAAGGCTTGATCTAAAACAGAAATAAATAGCTATTGAATGTGCCCAAGGATACCAGGACATGTGCTCATAATATAGATTCATTGTGGATGTTGAGCGTACTTTTGGATAATCCCGGTCAGCTAAGTATTGGAGAGCTATTTAGAGACAAAAAACAGGAGGTTCTCAGATATTTCTAGGGCAGCAGTTGCTGGTTTTGCTTCAAAGGCCGAGATCTTTGCCTTATTGGAGAGTCTAAGAGAACCAAGTGACAGGTGGTTTTCACTTGGGTAAGAACGAAATATTACAAAGTCCCTTAAATCCCTATTTGATATATATTCCTTTTGGTAAAGGAATATCATTTAAAATTTTCATAATTGCCAATTCCTTTAAAATTTAGTTTTTTCATAGAATAAGGAAATGTGACAGGAATATCACTATTAATACTCTTGGATATGACAGAAAAATGTTGTAAGATAGAGATGAGAATGTAAAGCATGCAAACCCTATACCAAATAGGTAGAGATGTGATGAAGAGTATGAGACACCCTATGAAGCGAGGACCCGTAGTTCATAATGTAATCACAGAAAGTGAGAAATGCAGAATGTTCCAAGTTTCCATATTTGTATCTGTTTTTTCTATTCCTATAATATATTATCTATAGTACAATGAATCATTTCTCTTTCACCTATGGATGTAGCCATAGTTGCCCAAACCACATTAAAACCTCATGTATCTTTATACCTAGATTTATTTTTATCTCTATATTATTGCATCAATACATCGCATTAAAGTTTCTGCTTGCAGACAAGTGGTATTAGAGCTTCCACTAGCAAAACACGAAGGAAACCTCATGTATCTTTATACCTAGATTTATTTTCAACAACTATCCACCCGCAATTAACAACTATCCTTTGTTAGGACATTGAGTCTTGTTTGTGTTGGTAGTTTTGTTCTTGTTTATGTTTGAGCATAGAAGTCTTTTTAGATAGTGACTTGCTCTCCATTGAAGATCAAGAGGAGTTGTTCATTCAACCACGAAGTCACAAGTATGTCTAAAGATGTTTGACTTATGGCAAATTAGGCTATGTTGAGGTATTAATAGGATTGATTTTGTTTTGAACTTAAAGGATTTTAAAAATGATTTTTAAATAGTGCAAGACCGCTTAGGAGCTTGGAGCTTGGAGTGCTTAGGACCACTCAAGCGGCCTAAGTTAGCTCAAGCGGTCAAGCTAATTCTTCCAAAACCAAGACTCTTTGGGCTTTTGCCTATAAATACCTCCCTCTTAACCCCTTGAGGGTTAGAGATTTGGGTTAGAGATCGTTAAGTGATTGAAAAGAGGTCACATATTCTCTAGAGAGGGTTTCCCATAGAAAAAGACTAAAATGTCACACCATTCCCGATCTCTCATTCAAGGATTTGACCTTTGAATATTGGTTTAAAGACCTTCATCCCTTCAGCGAGGCTGAAATGATCCACTAGAGCCATTGGAGGTTGTTGTATTGCGGACATGAATCAAGTTGTAGGTATTGAAGAGTAAGCCTTTAAGGTAAAGCAGTCAGATAAATTTATTTAATTTGATTTCGTATAGTGGATTTAGATTAGTAGGTCTTAGATCAATAGGTCTTAAACTTCATGGTTTTTTATCTCCACCGTTAGCGTGGGGGTTTTCCACATAAAAAATCTTGTGCCTCTTTGCTAAAAGCAATGCCCTGAGACCTTTCTGTGATAGAAATCCATTTCCCCCCTGGAAGCCTTCAAACCTAACCTCAAACATCTTTTCAACTTCAAAAAACTTCACCAACATGGGCATAGCCTCAACTGACTACCACTCCACTATGAACATACAAAATCTTTCGCTATGACGCCCATACACAATGACAACCACAAAATATAAAATATAATTAGGTCTTCCTTTTTTCAACATTAGTTTTTGTATCTTCTTAGTCTTTCTAGTATTCTTGGATTTATACATCAACCAATATCTTATACTTTTCATATTCCCATTAATAAACAAAGTAGGGTCCATTAAGGGTGAGTGGAGGAAGTTTGAAAACAATAGCCTTACTAAAATGAATAGAAAGGTTCCTTCATCCACACTGAATTTCAACCGAAAAAAAAGAAACAAACCTTGTCCAACAAAATTCTCATTTTTCCTAGAAGACTAAATTCACAATATACAAAATCTAGAATGATCCATAAAATAAAGACATGATACTGCATAATAGTAATAAGATATTACTTGACCCTAATCATTAAGGGGAAATTAGTCCATATGCAAGGGATGACAAATCACAGGTTTGTAGTGTTCAAGAATAAAACGATTTAACAGAACATAAAAAATTCACACCGTACGTTCTTCTTAGTGTTGCAGAAATTTGATGAATGCTGAACTTGACTGCGGATAGATAGATTTCATCAGCAGCAGCAGCATCCACATTGGATAAAAGTACAGGATGGAACTTTGTTGCCTCATAAATATCCTGTATAATTAGACATCAATCAATTTCTGAAAACAATACTTTCCAGTAAAAACTAATAAGAGAATAAATACCTTGATAACTTCATCAGAAACAACACCAGAAAATTCACCAGAATCATCTGTTCCACCAGCCCCAAGCATGCCAAGGGACAGCCAGTTCAGCCATCCACGAGACCTGCTTGATGAACGCTCATCGTTTTGCAACTTTTCTACAGTAGCATTTGCACTGGAAGTTCCCATAGTTGAAGTTGAAGAAGTCAACAGGAAATCCTGCATAAACATTTGACACAGATATTGAAGCAATAAAATGCCACTACATCTACAGAGTATGCAATGAAGTCAGAATATGAAATACTGGCTGCAAGAAAAATAATAAGGTCCAACAAACCAAGACAATGTGAAACCAATACAAAAAAGAAAAGGCCACAATGGTTGACAATGAATAAGGTACTACATAATACATCATTGCATGATCTCCTAGACTACACATTAATACCATTCGTACCTGCAGCTCACTTTCAGCAGTAGACCTATAATTTAAGATCTCATCTATTCCAGATTCTTTCTCTATTTTCTCCAATTCCCGAAGAATATGTTCATCAATTGGCTGATAATCACAAATTTACAAAACACGATAAACATTACTCAAAGGTCAGCAATTTTAACGAATATACTAATATTAAATTATCCAAAAAAAAAAAATGAGAATACATATACAGAGACTACACAAATTGAACAACTAACAGTGCAATCTGAAAACCATCTGTTTAAGAGAGAGAGAGAGAGAACAGTTCAACATGCGACATTGACATGGTTTTGTAATGCGACGACTAAGAGACACGGATATAGTCAAGGACATGTTGATCACACTATGTTCTACAACTTTCGGTTGATGGAAAAATTGTTATACTAATCATGTATGTAGATGATATTATACTTACAGGGGATGACATAGACGAAATGGAGAAGTTGAAGAGAGTTCTAGCAAATGAGTTTGAAGTTAAAGACCTCGACTTCTTGAGGTATTTCTTAGGAATGGAAGTGGCGAGAACCACACAGGGAATTGTTGTGTGTCAATGAAAATACACACTAGATCTTCTTAAAGAAACCGGGATGCTAGGCTGCAAACCGATTGATACACCTATGGAAGTTAACAAGAGGGAAGGAAATTTAGATGAGAAAATGTCAGTTGACATGGGGAGGTACCAATGCCTGGTTGGTAAGCTGATTTATTTGTCTCATACTTGCCCAGACATTGCCTTTGCAGTCAGTTGTCAACATATGCATTTGCCCACTAAAGATCATATGGAAGAGGTGTACAGGATCCTGAGATATCTCAAAACTACTCCTGGTAAGGGGCTGTTTTTTAGAAAAAATGAAGAAAGAGGAGTCAAAATTTACACAGATGCTGATTGGACAGAGTCAGAAAGTGATCGACGTTCAACTACTCGGTATTGTTCCTATGTTTGGGGAAATTTAGTAACGTGGAGAAGTAAAAAAGCAAAGTATGGTGGCTCAAAGTAGTGTTGAAGCCGAGTTTCATGCAATTGCTCACGGAATCTATTAAGGTTTGTGGATTAAACGAATGTTGGAAGAGCTGAAAATAGGAGTACACCAGCCAATGCAGTTTTTTAGTGACAACAAGGCAGATTTAGAAATTTCACAAAATCCAATTCACCACGATAGAACCGAACATGTTGAAGCTGATCGACATTTTATTAAGGAGAAGATCGAGAGTAGAGTCTTAGACATTACTTATGTGCCTACAAAAAAGCAAGTTGCAGATGTTTTAACAAAAGGCCTATCTAGAAGCAGCTTCGAGTTTATGGTTGGCAAGTTGGGCATGCTGAATATTTTCTGCCCAGCTTGAGGGGGAGTGTAGATAATTATGAGTTTTTTTATCTTATCTATTAGTTAGATAATTATGAGTTTTTATCTTATCTATTAGTTAGTACTTTATCCATTAGGCATTCAAAATAAATAAGGTCAGCTTGCAGTTAGGATTAGGACTCTTTTATTTTGTTGTTTTGGATTATTCTTTAGAGTTATCTATATCCCTAGTTTTTAGGAGAAGTCCTTGCTGATCAGTTAGAGCAAGAGCCTATTTATTTCCCTTCTTTTTTCACAAAGTTAAAAGAATAATAAAAAAAAAGTCTATGCATTAAAGACTTTACCTTTCAATATTCAAAGTTCCAATTAAGGTAGCTTATAGGATTGAGCAATCACATAGAGATTTTCTTTGGTCGAAGGTGGGGGAAGGTAAGAAAGATCACCATGTTGGATGGCACCTGGTGTGTAAACCTAAGAAAGATGGGGGTTTAGGTGTAGGTAGGATTTCTTTGAGAGATAAAACCCTCTTAAGAAAGTGGTTGTGGGGTTTCCTAGGGAGAACAATGTGTTATTGCACAACGTTACTTTGAATATCTATGGACCACATTCTAATGGTTTGGATGTCAATATTGTGTTTAGGTGGTAACACCCTTGTCCTGGGAAGGCTATTGCCAAAACCTTATATGATTTCTCTCATTTCACACAATTCTCTATGAGTGATAAAGATCTGTTTTTTGGGTAGATACCTTATGGTGATTTACCTTTATATGGTCAATACCTAAATCTTTTCAAGGTGGTGAGGTCGAGAAATTCCTTTATTTCAACTTTTTTTGCACCCTCATTCCGTACCCCAACCTAGAATTTTATCTTTCAACAAAATCATAGGAATCAAGAATCTGATGAATTAGCCCAATTGATCTCTTTTGTAGCCCATGTGTATCTATCACCTTCCTATCCTGACATTAGGGCTTGGTCTTTGACCTCATCATGTTTGTTATTGTTGAATATAATGAATTTATAGTGTACAATCTTTCCTTTTTAATATAGGTCACATGTATGGTAGTTAAGACTCCTAGCCTTCTATATATATATTTTCTCAATTGTAAGTAGATACAAGATGAATGAGAATCAAGGTTTTCTTCTCTCTCTCTCTTA
This sequence comes from Vitis riparia, assembly GCF_004353265.1. Taxonomy (NCBI): domain Eukaryota; kingdom Viridiplantae; phylum Streptophyta; class Magnoliopsida; order Vitales; family Vitaceae; genus Vitis; species Vitis riparia. The sequence continues at coordinate 21,532,860 of NC_048445.1, forward strand.
ACATGGTATCAGAGCCAAGGGAGAAAACCTAATTCTTTCCAATTTTCCCGTGTCATCAATTCCGGGAAACCTTCATGTGACCGTGTTTCATTCCGGTCACCTTCCCCAGACCCCAAAGCTTTCCGGTCGGTCGAATCGTCGTCAGAAAACATTCACCGCCGGCGACTTTTCCGGCGAACTTTTCTAGCGACGTCTGTTGAACTTTGGTTTATGGGACAAGGATATGAGGATCACTTGGTTACACAGGAGGCAGATATCCCTAAGGTTGAGCGCATACAGTGGAGAAAGATAGATGTCCAATTATGTAGTGTATTATGGCAATCAGTTGATCCCAAGATCCTTCTTCATCTTCGGGCCTATAAAACTTGTTTTAAATTTTGGACTCAGGCTAAAGGATTATACACGAATGATATCCAGCGTCTTTATAAGGTGGCTTTTGCTATTGTCCATATCAGCCAACAGGACTTGAATCCATCTACTTATATTGGTCAGATTGCCTCTCTTAAGAAGGAGTTCTTGACTGTGATGCCTCTTACTCCTGATGTTGGGGCTCAACAAACACAGCTTGATAAGTTCTTCATGGTCCTTACTCTTATTGGCCTCCGTCCGGATCTTGAGCCTGTCCGCGATCACATTCTTGGTAGTTCATCAGTTCCGTCCTTGGATGATGTGTTTGCTCGCCTCCTTCGTATCTCGTCCACTCAGACTTTGCCATCTGATAGCATTTCAAATTCTTCTGTGTTAGTTTCTCACACTACCTCTCAAGGAGGACGCAGTGGTAACCGAGGTAGAGGCCAATGTCCTCAATGCACCTATTGCAATAAACTTGGCCACACTCGCGATCGTTGCTATCAATTACATGGACGGCCTCCTCGCACTGCCCATGTGGCCCAGTCCTCTGATTCTCAGCTGCCTCAGCCTCCGAGCTCCTCCGCATCTCAGGCTTCTGTTGCCTCTGTTGCCCAGCCTGGTAATGCTTCTGCCTGCCTTACCCACACATCTTCTCTTGGACCCTGGATTCTAGATTCTGGAGCTTCTGATCACCTATCTAGTAATAAGGATCTTTTCTCCTCTATTACTACTACCTCTGATTTACCTATTGTTACCTTAACTAATGGTTCTCAAACTGTAGCTAAAGGTATTGGTTTGGCCCTTCCTCTGCCTTCTCTACCTCTCACTTCTATCCTTTATACTCCTAAATGTCCTTTTAATCTTATTTCCATCAGCAAAATCACTCGTACTCTTAATTGCTCTATTACCTTTTCTGATAAATTTGTGACCTTGCAGGACCGGAGTACGGGGAAGACGATTGGCATAGGACGTGAGTCACAAGGCCTCTATCACCTCACCTCGGATTCATCTCCTACAGTTTGCATTTCCACTGATGCTCCTCTCCTCATTCACAGTCGTTTGGGCCACCCTAGTCTCTCCAAGTTCCAGAAGATGGTCCCTCGTTTTTCCACTTTGTCGTCGCTTTCGTGTGAGTCATGTCAGCTTGGGAAACATACTCGTGTCTCGTTCCCAAAGCGTTTGAATAATCGGGCAAAGTCTCCTTTTGAGCTTGTCCACACTGATGTTTGGGGTCCTTGTCCGATTGCGTCTACTTTAGGATTTCAGTATTTTGTCACTTTCATTGATGACTATTCTCGATGTACTTGGTTATTTTTAATGAAAAATCGAGCTGAGTTATTCTCTATTTTCCAGAAATTTTATGCTGAAATCCAGACTCAGTTCAATATTTCTATTCGTGTGTTACGCAGTGATAATGCCAGGGAATATTTTTCAGCCCCATTTACTTCATTTATGTCTCATAATGGGATTCTTCATCAGCCTTCTTGTGGTCATACTCCTCAACAAAATGGGGTAGCTGAACGCAAGAATCGACATCTTGTTGAGACAGCTCGTACTATCCTCCTCCATAGTAATGTTCCTTTTCGTTTTTGGGGGGACGCTGTTCTTACCGCTTGTTATTTGATTAATCGTATGCCCTCCTCTGTTTTACATGATCAGATTCCTCATTTCCTTCTCTTCCCTGACCAACCACTTTATTTCCTTCCTCCTCGTGTCTTTGGTTGTACTTGTTTTGTTCATATTCTCACTCCTAGACAGGACAAGCTTTCCGCCAAAGCCATGAAGTGTCTCTTCTTGGGATATTCCAGACTTCAGAAGGGTTATCGCTGTTATTCCCTTGAGACTCATCGATACTTTATCTCCGCTGATGTCACTTTCTTTGTGGACTCACCATTCTTTTCCACCACTTCTGAGTCTCTTCCTGTTTTTGAAGTCTTGCCCCTTCCCATTGTCTCCCCATCTGATGTTGTGCCACCTCGACCACTTTAGGTTTATCATCGTCGCCCTCGTGTCGCTGCTCCTCTCCCTTTTGCTGAGGCACCTGCTGACTCACTTCCTATCCCTTCGGCTTCTCCTGCCCCGACTCTGCCTTCTCCTAATGATTTACCCATTGCTATTCGGAAAGGTACTCGTTCTACTCGTAATCCTCATCCTATTTACAATTTTTTGAGTTATCATCGATTATCTTCATCTTCACCCTATTCTGCTTTTGTTTCTGCTATATCCTCTGTTTCTCTTCCAAAGAACACCCATGAAGCTCTTTCCCATCCAGGCTGGCGACAGGCAATGGTGGATGAAATGGATGCTCTGCACTCTAATGGCACTTGGGATCTTGTTGTTTTACCATCTGGTAAATCTACAGTTGGTTGTCGTTGGGTCTATGCAGTTAAGGTTGGTCCTGATGGTCAGGTTGATCGCCTTAAGGCCCGCTTGGTTGCTAAAGGTTATACTCAGGTTTATGGTTCTGATTATGGTGACACATTCTCCCCTGTTGCCAAGATTGCTTCTGTCCGCTTGCTTCTCTCCATGGCTACTATGTGTTCTTGGCCTCTTTATCAGTTGGATATTAAAAATGTCTTCCTTCATGGTGATCTTGCTGAGGAAGTTTATATGGAGCAACCTCCTGGTTTTGTTGCTCAGGGGGAGTCTAGTTTAGTGTGCAGGTTACGACGTTCTCTATATGGCTTGAAACAATCTCCTCGAGCATGGTTTGGCTGTTTTAGTTCTATTGTTCAAGAGTTTGGCATGCTTCGCAGTACAGCAGACCATTCAGTTTTCTATCATCATAACTCCTTGGGGCAGTGTATTTATCTGGTTGTTTATGTGGACGACATCGTCATTACAGGCAGTGATCAGGATGGTATTCAAAAACTAAAGCAACATCTTTTTACCCACTTTCAAACCAAAGACTTGGGAAACTCAAGTATTTCTTGGGAATTGAGATAGCTCAATCCAGTTCCGGTGTGGTCCTTTCCCAAAGGAAGTATGCTTTAGACATCCTGGAAGAAACTGGTATGTTAGACTGTAAACCGATAGACACACCTATGGATCCGAATGTCAAACTTGTACCAGGACAGGGGGAGCCTTTAGGAGACCCTGGGAGATATCGATGACTCGTAGGTAAATTGAAGTATCTCACCATTACTCGTCCAGACATTTCTTTTCCTGTGAGTGTTGTTAGTCAATTCCTACAGTCACCATGTGATAGCCATTGGAATGCCGTAATCCGCATTCTTCGATATATCAAAAGTACACCAGGCCAAGATGTGTTGTACGAGAACAGAGGTCATACTCAGGTTGTTGGTTACACAGATGCAGATTGGGCTGGCTCACCCACAGATAGACGTTCCACTTCGAGGTACTATGTTTTTATTGGAGGTAATCTAATATCTTGGAAGAGTAAGAAACAAGATGTAGTGGCCAGATCTAGTGCTGAAGCTGAGTATCGAGCTATGGCTTTGGCAACATGTGAACTCATATGGTTGAGACATCTTCTTCGAGAGTTGAGATTTGGAAAGGATGAACAGATGAAACTCATCTGTGATAACCAGGCCGCATTACATATTGCATCCAATCCGGTCTTTCATGAAAGGACCAAACATATTGAAGTTGACTGTCACTTCATTAGAGAGAAGATTGCATCAGGATGTGTTGCTACAAGTTTTGTTAATTCAAATGATCAACTAGCAGACATCTTCACTAAATCTCTCAGAGGTCCTAAGATTAAATACATTTGTAACAAACTTGGTGCATATGACGTATATGCTCCAGCTTGAGGGGGAGTGTTGAATATAATGAATTTATAGTGTACAATCTTTCCTTTTTAATATAGGTCACATGTATGGTAGTTAGGACTCCTAGCCTTCTATATATATATTTTCTCAATTGTAAGTAGATACAAGATGAATGAGAATCAAGGTTTTCTTCTCTCTCTCTCTTAACAGTTATCAATTAGGTCCTTTAGAGCCCTTTCACATTCATCCTCACTTGTTCCTTTCAATCCACTTAATTTAATTTGGAAGTCTAAAGTTCCCCCTCTAAAGTAAAGGTTTTCAAATGGCTTTTAGCTAGTAAGAGGGTTAATACCAATTATGTGCTCTAGAAGAAGAGGCCTCTCAAATCGCTTAATCCAAAGTAGTACCTCACATGCAAAAAGAGCAATGAATCAATTGATCATCTTTTCTTCATTGCTTAGTAGTTTTGGGCTTATGGAATAGACTATTCACCCTTACGGGAATAAATTGGCTACCACCATGTTTGATGGTAGAGATAATAACTACTTCCTTTGAAGGTTTTGGGAATTGTGCAAAAGGAAAGGTTCTATAGGGTATTACAAACCTTAATATAATTTGGTCAATATGGCAAGAATGAAATGCGAGGATTTTTTAGGATGTTAGAAGGACAACAAATGTGGTTTGGGACTTATTTTACTTTTCATCCTCTCTTCGGGTCTCTACTTAGCAAGGCCTTCAGAGGCACCCCCTTGAGCCTTATATTACTAAATTGACATCTTGTATACAAGTCAAGGAGGTTGAACAGGAAGACCTCACAAGGTATATAACAGCAAGTGAAGGAGTTGTTAAGTGGAACTTTGATGGATGTTCTTTGGGCACTCTGGGGCAACTTTGGATTGGAGTAATAAGAGATCACCAAGGTTTAGTAATCAAGGAATATTCTAAACCTGCAAGTCATAATTTCACTATTGAGGCTAAGATTGCAGTGCTATTGGAGGGTATTGTTCCAACAAAAGATTTGTGCTTCTCTAACTTTGTGGTGGAGGGGATTTTTTTGTTGTTCTCATAGAGTGTCCACAAAGGAAAGAGGTTCATGAGACTTCATAAGTGGTTGCACCAAATATCCGATATCTTTACAAAGTTGGAATGATCTATTCAATGGGTTCCTCATTTAGCTAATCAAGTGGCAAATGAGTTAACTAAAGGAGTAGCAAAGCAATCGGTATCTTTTGTTAGAGATTATATGCCTCCTTGAGCCTACTTAATGGTTGTTCAAATGTTACATCACTTTTTGTAACTTCCCTTTTTTGTTTAGTTGTATGGTTCCTTGGAAAGAAGTTCATTCCCTTGTCTTGATCTAAGTTTGTACATTGTGGAAGGATGTCTCATCCTTCTTAGGTCTTTCCTTTCTCTAGAGCCTCCATGGAAGATCTACAAATTCTTAAACTAATCCTATTGTTTTTTTTTTTTGCGAACATATCAAGGCTAAAGATCAATTCAAACAAGAGCACTCGATCTAGTATCAATACAAGTCAAGATTTGATCATTATGTTGGATTTGATGCTTGAATGCAAAGTCTTAGGTTATCCTTTAACTTACTTGGGTCTTCCATTAAGGGGCAATCTAAAAGCAAGTGCATTTTGAGATTCAATAATTGACAAGGTTTCAAGGAGACTAGATGAATGGAAAAGGGTTCCTTTGTCTCTAGGGATTAAAATAATTCTAATTCGACCATGTTTGTCCCACATCCCTAACCATTTCGTATCTATTTTCAAGATTCCAATGTCAGTGGTGTCTAAGATTTGAAAATTGCAAAGAATTTTTTCTAGCTAAGAGTTGAGAAAGCAAAAAAAATAACCTTATTGAACCTAGTGTGTATGCCTAAGCAATCAAGAGGTTTAGTATTCGGGTTAATCTATCTAATGAATCATGCTCTATTAGGTAAATGGCTTTGGAGGTTCCCTAAGGAGAGTTTTTCCCCTTGACATCAAGCTATAATGAGCATTTATGGGACACATCTTGATATATAGGACACAACATTCTAGCCAAATGGTCACATCAATATCCAAGAAAACCATTGCCTAGGTGTTCTAGGTTTTTTCTAGTCAAACTTGCTTTGTGGTGGATGATGAGGTGAGAATTTGTTTTTGAGAGGATTTGTGGTGGGAGGAGCATTATTTGTGTTCATAGTTTTCATGTTTTTAAAAAGTTGTTACAATTAAAAATCTCACCATTTTAGCTTTTCTAGGCCACTCCTCTTCTTTTTCTTTGAATCTTAATTTTCGTGTAACCTCGAAAGACTCATGTCATCCCTCACTCATGTGCACTTGTCTCCATCTACCCCAAATGCGAGAGCATGGTCATTGAACTCTTCAGAATTATTCTCAATCAAATCATTCTCCATGGCATTGTTTTGTACATCAAATATAATACCTTTCTCCCTAGCCAAATTCATAGTGAAATCTAAAATCCGATCTATGATCAAGGCCTTTTCTTGGTTAGTGGCACACAAAAGGGTAAATACCAATGACATGCTACAGTTGAAAAGACATTTTAATCCCTTAGTCCTAACTCTTGTGTTTAATGTAAGGGGAGCGAAGAGTTGATTAACCATCTCTTTTTACATTGTCCGATAACTTTAAAGCATTAGACACTATCTATTCAGACAAGACAAGATTGATTGATCCCAACCAAGAGTATATGTGATAAGATGATCATTTCCTATAGGGATTTGGGAAGATCCATTAGAAGCAAGACCCTTTGGTAAATCACTTGTCTCACGTTGCTTTGGATTGTTTTATAAGAGAGAAATGCTAGTATTTGTTAGGATAAGTGAAGTAGATCAGAGAGGTTATGGGATTTACTTCACTTTTATTCCTCTTTCTCATCTGCATGCACCGAGGCTTTTAAAGGTATTCCTCTCAATGTTATTCAACTCAATTCGCATTCAATCTGTAAATCTAAAGGGTTTAGATATTATTAAGAGAAGCTTAGTCAAGACTTGAATAGAAGACATTGTTGTATATTGTGTTATAGTCTAAACCTTCTGTATAAGCTACTTGTACGGTGGAGGAGTTGAATCATACTTTGATCACATTTTTGTAATTATGAGGAGGACTCCTCATCCTTCTCATGTGCTTTTTAACCTTAATAAATACATCTTTTGTTTCCGATCCAAAAAATATATAGTCTTACCTTATGCCCTTAAAAATATTTTCAAAGAATTATAATTAGATGTACTAAAAAAAATTTTAACACCTCACATTTTTTTAATAAATTTTTAAAAACCATTACAATGTAAGCCTGTAATAATTCTTGCATTTCATATAGGTTACTACTATCTTTTGTTTTTAAAAACATAAAACATGAAGTGCATCCAAACATCCACACTATATTTTCTTGTTTTTCTCTTTGGAAAGACGGCCTCTACGCAAAAAGAAATCAAGTGGATTAAATTCTCATTTCTAAAATCAAAGTATCGGTCCTATTTAATGGTTGGTTGCCAATTTTGTTACAAAGTTCCAAAGCTTTATGGCGGAGGGATCTACTTTCTTTCTCTCTAAATATTGATGATAGTCTCTTCCTACCATATTAGTTTAGGCCATGTTTGTACATGGTTTTAATGTTACGAGCGACAAAACCATTGAATTAAGGTTTCTTCAATTCCCTCATGGTATAGTTTGGAATTCTTGGGCTCCTGTAAGAGATGGCTTTTTTTCTTGGGAAGCAACTTGGGCCAAGATTTTGACTCCAGATTAGCTCAAAAAGAGGGGTTGGAAGATGCCTAATAGATGCTATATGTGCAAAGCATAGAAGAAACAAGTGATCACATTCTCCTTCATTATTTGAAAGTTTGCATTTTGCGACAGTTGATTTTTGCTCTTTTTGATGTACAGTAGGTGATGCATTCTTCAATGAGAGGGTTGCCCTAGAGTTGGGGCAGCTCTTGTGTTGGCAAAAAACAAGAAAAAGGCTTGGAAAGTTAGTCCTTTATGCCTTTTTTGGTCCATTTGGAGGGAGGAAAATAGGATAGTCTTTGAGAATTGCAAAAGTTTAGACCAAGCAATTAAAAATTCTTTTTTGTATAATTTTTGGGATTGGGTCGGATTGTATACTAGGGATGGGTTTATGTCGTTAGACTTTGTGAATTGGCTAGGTTGTTCGTAGGGGCAATTGCTAGTTTTTGTGTATTCACTCTTTCTTTTTGTTTGCTTTGTATACGTCGTGTATACTTTTTAAATATTAATACAATTTGCATTTACCTATAAAAAAAAAAACTTTTATTCTTATTATTTGCAAACGAATTTTCAAGTGATGTCTAATGTTGTACCTAAGATATGGTAAATAAATGTCCTATAAAAAAAATAAAAAAAAGATATGGTAAATAAATGTGAAGTCTGCATGCATTTGTGTATTCACAAGATCCAACAAATAAATTTGATTGTTTGCATGTGTGTGTATGCATGTGTTTGTGCAGCTATGAAGAAAAAATCACCTTTTCTTGACGAAGAAAATCCAACTTAGTCTTATATAAGTTCACATACTTTCGACGACAACTCCTGTAATTAATAAAAAAAATTTATTTCATAAATCAAAACAAGAATGATTATCAAGCTATAAGTATTAAACAATTACTATATAATATTGAATAAAAACACAAATACAAGGGAAAACAAAGATTTTTGTATAATTTTTTATGATATATTTTATAAATTTTTTGTTCTTTTTTTTACTATAAATTTAACTTTTTTAACCAAAATTTGTTGTTTTACAAAATGAGTGATGTAAAAAATTTTAAAAAAATATGAAGACAATGGTGAGAAGAATAAATTTATTATCCATGGGATATAACTAATAGGATAATTTATTACATCCATCACCAATCAAACATGAAATAGGATAATTTATTATCTCATACTATATCCAACCAATTGAACATCAAATAAAAGATAAAAATCATAGCCCAACAACTTGATTGTAGACATCCGTTGAGGGTTGTCCTACATCACTTTTTAGTATCAAAGCAAAAGTTCTTAGCTTGAAGATATTTACTTGAGTGGAACAACTTAAATAACCAAGATTGAAGGATATAATTTTTTTCCCACAACTATTGGTGAACATACCAATGGCAAACGAAGAGGAGAATTGGCAGCGTGCTAGCATCTTTCAAATTCATGTTCCTCGTCAAAGGAGATTATGCACTATGATTGTAGATAGAGGTAGTAGTTCCTACTTAGCTTCAAAGGAAATTATTGAGAAACTTAATCTAAAGACAGAAGAGGATCCACATCAACTAGCAGCATCAATGACACATCTATTTGGTGCGTTCATATTGTCTAGTAACTTTTAACTATAGTAATAATTAGGAGTTATCAATATGGTGTGATGTTCTTCATTCTTACTTTTGTCTCATCTCCCTAAATATTCTTCTAAATTTTACTTTCAAAAAAAATCTCTTTTCTTTGATTAAGTAGAGCCTTTAAAAGTATGACATAATGTAATTTTTTAAGATTTTAGTTTCTCATTTCCATCTATCATATTTCGTGTTTTTTTTTTATATATATATATATAGGTAAAGAAAATTTCATATATAAAAGAGACGCCAAAAAGGCGACTCAAGGTATACAATACCTATACACCCACCTCCAAGAAGGCCTAAAAGAACAAAAGAAGGCTAAAAAAACAACCCTACTTAGAGCCCAACCAATCGATAAAATTAGCTATAATTAGAGAGCAATCAACTATGAACAACTTAGCCTCAGACCAAAAAGAAAGAATAAAAGAGTATTTCAGTCTCTGTATTGACAACATATCATCCTTGAATGTCAATCTATTTCTCGCCTTCCAAACCGTCCAAAAAATGTGAAGAGGAGCAGCTCTCCACACCTTCTTACGTTTTTTGCCCACGAAAGAACCACGCCGGCTTAGAAGAGTCTCTCTAACTGAAAAAGACAATACCCAAGACACCTCAAATAAAGTAAATAGTAAATCCCATAAAACCCTTGTTTTTTAACAATGTAGGAGAAGATGGTCTATGGTCTCCTCTTTCTCAAGACACATAAAGCATCTATTTGTCAATGCCCGTCCTCTTTTCTGGACCATATCCAAGGTTAAGGTTTTGCCCCACGTAGCCTCCCATGCAAAGAAACTAATCTTGGGCTGCACATTCACATTCCAAATATAGCTAGAAGGAAACAGAGACGGACAGCCCGCTTCAAGAGCAAAGTAGAGAGACTTCACCAAGAATTTTCCACTCTTTGTTTCAATCCAGGACACCATATCCTCCACATCCTCAAATACTCTCTCACCATGCAGCCGCTCCAAAAATCTTTCCGCCTCCTCTACCTCCCAATCATTGAAGGCTCTTGAAAAACAGGGGTTCCAACCCCCCCAACTCCCCTCAGCCAAGGGAAAGACACACACAAAGGGGAATCCCCGCACCCTCTATCCCTCTAAAATCTCACCCTCCTCCTATTACCAACAATGAAAACCATCCTATCGCCTAATCACTTGATTCCACAAAGCCTCTCTCTCATTTGCGAAACGTCAATTCCATTTAGCAAGAAGAGCCTTGTTGAGAATGGAAAGGCATTTGATCTTCAAACCCCCTTTCTTCTTACTTAAGCACACCAACTCTCATCTTACTAAATCAGACTTTCACTCCAAATTGCCACCACCCCAAAGGAAGTCCCTTTGGATTTTCTCTCATCTCCGTATGACTGAGCTTGGTAAGCACAACAGTGACATAAGATAGATAGGTAAATTCGATAACGTGCTTCGAATTAGAGTCACCCTCCCTCCCTTGGATAAATATTGTCTCTTCCATATGGCTAACCTTCTTCGGAAACGCTCTTCCACTCCATCCCATTCTGTTACTGACTTCAACGGAGCACCCAAGGGCATGCCCAAATAAGTGGACGGAAGACTACCCACTCTACAACCAAAGTCCCAAGCAAGATCATCAATGTTCTCTACCCTCCCTACAGGAATGAGTTCACTTTTTTCCAAGTTTATTCTCAATCCCGACATGGCCTCAAACCACATAAGTAACCAACTGAGATAAGTCAAATGGTCTTGAGAAGCTTTGCAGAACACCAAAGTATCATCAGCAAACAACAAATGGGAAATTAGAACCCCTTCTTCACTCCTACCCTTCACCCTACAACCCGATATAAAACCTCCCTCCACAACCCTTTTAAGAAGAGCACTAAAGACCTCCATAGCAATCACAAAGAGATAAGGAGAAAGAGGATCACCCTGCCTCAAACCCCTTGAGCTTTGGAAGAAGCCCGCAGGGGTTCCATTCACCAACACAGAGAAACTTGCAGTGGATATGCACCACTTAATCCACCTGATCCATTTCTCCCCAAAACCCATTTTTTGCATAATTGTGAGAATGAAAGTCCAGTCCACATTGACATACGCCTTCTCTATATCCAATTTGCAGAAATCCCTTCCTTAATTCCATTCTCCTTCATAAGTCAAACACCATTAATCCTAATTCTGTCCACATTGTTCCTCCTCCTATGAGCATTGGTCATCTTGTGGAAAAAACCTGTATTTCTATCACCCTCTTTTAGCCACACTTCCCTAGATTTTTGCCTCCACTTAATCTCTTCAAGTAAAACCCATTTTTTATATTCTTCCCTCGCTTCTTTTCTAGCTTCCAGCTATTCTAAAGACAGTCTACTAATCTTCTCCTTAGCATCCCAAAACTCCACCTGCTCCAAAGCCAAGTCCTTCTTATATTCAACCCTACCAAAGATGTCTTTGTTCCACTCCTTCAACTTAGCCTTCAGAATCTTTAGTTTTTCTGCCAAGATAAAACTTGAGGAGCCACTGAAGCTATCTCCCTCCCACCAAGACTTCAAGAGGTCCTTAAAACCCTCTACTTTTAGCCACATATTCTCAAATCTAAAAGGGGAGGGGCCTCTTCTATGACCCCCTCCGTCCAAAAGAAGCAGAAAATGATCGAACACAGATCTTAGTAGGACACACTGCCTCGCATCACCAAAATGGCAATCCCACCCCTCATTAACCAAGAAACGATCCGGCCTTGAAAAAGACTGGCTATTCACCCCTCCATTCCAAGTAAAAGGACCCCCAACCAAAGGCAAATCCTTTAACTCTAAATCTTCTATAACTTCTGAGAACCTTCTCATGTTTGAATTCAGGCTCCCTCCTCTATTGCGCTCTTCCGGACTTAATATGGCATTAAAATCCCCAGCAACACACCACGGCCCATTCCAAAGCCCCTTTATGGCCCAAAAACTCTCCCTATCTCTCCTCATGGTTAGGCCATAAACCCCTGTAAAAGTCCACATGAAACCGTCCTCACAATTCTTAAAAATGCAAGAAATTGAGAACAATCCTTTTTGAAAGTCAACCAAATCCAACACCCTGTTATCCCAAAACACCACTATACCATCAGCAGCTCCCCTTGAATCCACAGCTCCCCATTCAAGAAATCTTCCCACTCCTAAACTACGGATAATACCCCTTGACATTTCCTAGATCTTGGTTTCCTATAAGCAAACCAAATCCACCTTATTCTTCTTTATCAAAGCTTTGATCACTTTCCTCTTATCGCAATTATTGGCCCCTCTTACATTCCAGGAAAGTAGTTGGAGCTTCATTTAGACCTGCTCATACTCCCCCCCCCCCCCCCCCCCCCCCTCTTTTCTTCTCCTCCTCCAAGATAGTTCACTATCCATTCCAATTTTCTCAATTCTCTCTCGAATTTTGACAACTCCAATTTTTTCCTTTTTCTACCATTCAACTTTCCTTTCTGAAGTTTCCTCTCTTTCATTCTTTTGAGTAAAAACAAAATTTCCCCTTTGAAACCCTTTGTCGGCATTCCAAGAGAGCGGCTAAACTTAGCTAAGCTACTGGAATGCCAACACGGTTCCCCCTCTTCGTCCCTCTCCTCCACATCCTCTTAGGAAGCCCTTTCCGAAACCCCCTCGAAAGCCTTAAACTCCCTACCCGCCCAAATCAGCGACCTCGGCCTCCCTCCCATCCGCCAAAATTATCCTTAAAGGGCCCAAAACAGCTCCCCCAACTGCCTTTGAACCAATGCCCCGATCAAAAACCCTAGCAATGGCATCGCTTACCCCATCCCGCCCAAAAGGAGTAGAAGATAGAGAGATATCCCGCTTCCCTAAAGAAAACAAAGGGCAAGAAAAGTGATCTGTGTACCTGGAAGCCTCCTCCATCAAAGCTTCGTCAGTGATAACTGTAAGATTTAAAGCCTGTGAAGACGACCCCAACTCAGAACCAAACATTTCCCCCTTTTGTTCTAGACAATCACGAAGACCCCCGTCGCAAGCCCTAATTCCATTTAATTTCTCAATAGTGGGTCGTCCCTCCACCACAGGGCCTTTAAAAGGCACCGTCATGGGGCTGCCCACTTCCACCAATTCTTTAAAAGCTTCACTCACTTGGCCCTCCTCAGCGGGCCTTCTCCCCGAAGCCAACTCCCTTACCCGGCCCAACGATACTTGGTTCACAGGCCCGAAATGTGTAGTCTTCTCCCTAATAGTTTGCTGGCTTGCTCTAGTCACATCAAACTTTTCTCCTCTTACCAACACAAGTTCAAAGAGTTCAGCCTTCATATCTTTTCTGCAGCCCCCTTCACCAACTTAGCACGGCATGGCCACTTTTGCAGGCAGCTCATGCGTCTGTACCTTCTCCATTTTGAAATCAACGCGTGAATCTCCTTCTCCATCATCCTTAACCTCCCGCTCCTTACCCGTCTCATTTCTAATCACCGGAACCACTTCCTACACCCCTGGTTTCACCTCCCACCATAGCTGGATGGCATAACAAGAAGACCCAATTGCCACTTGCAAGGAGCTCGACCACTCTAAACCTTCAGATCTCACTAATAATCTGGCCCATTGGAGTTCCTTAAAGGCAGCAGTGTCTTCATCCACTGCGACAAACCCCCCGCAACAATCCCCAATTTTTCTAAATACTTCCCGACTCCAAAAATGTAGCGGCAAGCCCACTACTCTCACCCAAACATCCTTGACCCGCTCGCCATTTTGAGAACACCCCACCTTTGGGTCCCACCTATCCAAGTGCAAAAATGATTCCTTAAACCATCGATGTCCTCTTAAAAGCACCTTGCCTGCCTCTTCTTTATTCTCAAATTCGATTAGAATGAAAGGGCCCCCCAACCTCGCAAACTTCACCCCTCCTTTAACATTCCAAAGGGATCTTCCCCAGCTGCCAAGAGCGGAAATATATGGGGCCGACACGGGAGACTGTCCCCATCTTCTAACCAGGCATCAGTCCAAAAACTCCCTTTCGCTTAGCACATCTTTCTCCCCTAGCTGTAACCACACTGCTTCCCCTAATTTTTTCGCTCTTGTTTTCACCACATCAACATAGGATTTTTTGGCCTTCCCCTCAGATTCCCCATCTCTACACCCTGTTCCATATAAAGCGAAAACTCCCCTGGGCTCATCCCGAGTCAAAACTCCAAGAAAGCGAAGCTTTTCAGCCAACAAGACCCAACCTCCCAGAAAACCTTTCCCCTCTGGAAATACTAAACAATACCTCTTTGATTCCGAGTCAACCACTGAACACAATAAAAACCCGCCTGCCTCATTTGCACGACTTTCCAACTTAAACTTCCTTCCTCCATCTTCCCAACTTTTAACAAATCTCTTAACAAGTTCACCCCTACAACAAGCCTCCACTCCTTCCAACAAACAACACAAACTAAAGTTCCCAAACCTGATCCACGAAGTAAAACCTCTGCTCCTTTCCACAATGATTCCCTTAAGTCTCTCCCCAGACACATCCACAAAAATTTCAAAGGACTTTGAGTCCACTGCAAACCAACATCTGCCTCCTCTTCTAGCAGACATCTCTATGGCTCATATGGCATGTGTATTATCATATTTCGTGTATTATATCTTATGAGCATTCTAATTTGACATTTTTTGCATTGTACATGATTTAGGTGCATTAAAAGTTGTATGAAAAGTCCAAGTCATGGGCTCCTTACAAGTAGATTTGTTCACAGTGGGCTCATGGACTTGGCAATCTCATTCAAGTTGTAGTGCACTACCTCCTAATTGGAAGGATAACGGGTCTTGGTCATCAGCCTGAGGTTCCTATGGTGAGTCATGACATAAGGCTATCAGGTAGTCATGACCTCACCCAAGTTATTATATTATATGGTCTCCCAACCTTAAGAGAATACTAAACTTATTTCAAATTTTGCAATGGTTTTAACTAGAGATGGCAATGAGGCGAGTTTGGTACGAGTCACCCCCATCCCAACCCTGCCCCATTTATTCAAGATAATTTTCATCCTCACCCCCATTAAAAAAATTAACAGAACAAGATAGGGTGAGTATCTGAATCTCTCATACCCATCCCATCCCTTTTAATTAAAAAAATAAAAAATAAAAAATTCTAAATTATTTATAATTATTATAAAATTTTATAACTTATTTTATTGAAAGGTAATTTTTTATTATTTATATATATATTAAAAATGAGAAAATAAAAATTAAATTAAATTAATTTTTAAAGTTAGCTTTATATATAATTGGGGTAGGATAGGACAAGGCTAGGCAACACTAAACCCACCCCAACCTCGTCTCGAGCAGTGTTGTCAAAAGGAAAAGGCGATATCAAGGCGATAAGACTCCTTTTAGCCTAAGGCGAAAAACAAGGCGATAGCCTAACTATAGTAAGACGATAAAAAATATACATATATTTACCTATTTAATATTTAACCAATATAAGTGTTGTCTTCAACAATCAACACTATTTTTCATCACTCACAATGTCTTATAAAATTAACAAAATAGTAATAATTATTGAAAGTGTTAAATATCATACCCCATATTATAAAAAACATCATATTGTTTAAAGATATTCATTCTATTTAAATGTATATTCTAATTTTTCAAACATCTAAAAAGAAAAATAAAAAACAAAATAAGAGATTAAACATTCTAGAGAAGCTTTAGGCATCATCATTATAGTCATTATTGAAATTAAAATTGCCATTACTTCCATCAAGACTAGATTGATAACCCTCCATCTTATTATCTCTATGATTGATAATATAATATTTTATCTTATACTTTGTTTAATCCAATATTAGACTGAATGAAATGATAATCTAAGTAAGTTTAATCTTAATTCATGGTCACTATTAATGGAATTCGGTGATAACGGGGATTCTTAATTGAGGCATCATGATATCTCATGGAGATTGAGACAATGTATCCTAAGGAAGTGTGCTTAGAAAATCTATGGTCATAATAGTTCCTTAATTGGAACTTAACACAAGCTCTTTATGAGCTAGAGTATGTCAATTGATCACATAATAAGAGGATTGGAGGCTCAAGGATTATAAAAATAATCTTGAGAGACTCAAGGATTGTAGAAATAATCTTGAGAGATCGATAGCATTCACCTTGTTAGTTTACGAACACCAATTCATAAGGAGCTTCCATACACTAGATAATAGGACATGGACCCAAGCACTTTTATCTTGTTCTAATTACATAAAATACTGAACTACAGTTGACTATCTATAGTGGGATGTTAAGACAACTTCAGAATTGGATTCTAAGAGAATTAGTATTTACCTATGGGTTCCAATGATCCCTACTCAAGCTTAATTTCCATAGTGACACAGTTTATGAGGATTGGTTATGTTCTTTGTTCACTTGTATGCTCAAGGACATTTTGGTAAATATGCAATGTTGCACAAGAGCTTGTGAATGGTCTCTCTAGACTAAGCTAATTGATTAATTGAATTTTAATTGAGTTAATTAATCAATTACAACCCATGTAAGCTAGTTTAAGTGATCTAAGCCTAGGATGGGCTCAAATCACTTAAGCCCACTAGAAGCCTATACATACCTGCCTTAGGGGTTAAGGCTCCAATCTTGCATTCCACTCACTTAGAGAGAGAAACCCAGCCACCAACCCTCCCAGAGGTTTCCACCCCTCCCATGTCACAATCCGAAAAAAGCCATCGGGTGGAAGACTCTGAATTTATGAGATCTTCTACGGATTTAGTGCATTCTACACTGACAAGAATTGATCTGAGGTAAAGCACTATTCTCTAGATCTAGGTTGTTTTTTATACCTATGTTTTCCTCTGTGCATAAATCTAGATGCCTAGGAAGAATTGCATGCACCTAACTTGTCTGAGGATAGTGATTGGAGCAATCCAGAATTTCCTTACATTCTAAATGTAGTTATCTACTAAGGAAGTTAAAAATAAAAAAATAAAAAAGATCAATCAAAATCAAACAATCATCCTCACGCAAAACAGAGTATCAAACAAACACCTCACAACCACAACCATGACTTGTCATATCAAAACATATCTATTTGGTGAACTTGAAGAGTTCGAGCAATATAAATTACTTCTAATCCTTTTATGCTCCACTACCTATAGCTCACACTCTTCTCTTAGGCCAAACTTTGTTTTTTGACAAAGAAAAACTCATCTATCTTTTGTATATCCTAGTACAATTCAACAAATGAATTGTTTGTTTCTGATCCAAATATATATATATATATTTGTTCACATATATCTATTTGGATACTAACCACCAATGATTTTATTGGAGCTCGTACATGTACCCTTTTTTCTAAGGTAATTCTTATCCTTCATGCATATCTCACTATTTCTTAATACAACTACCAACCATAGTTTATTATGAAAACAAACAAACATTGAATAAGCACAATGAACAAGTTTTTTTTAATACATATATATATATATATATATCAAAAACAAAACAAATTCATTGAATAAAGAAAATTATTGGAAAATAATGAAAAAATAAAAAAAGAGATGTTTCTTTGCTTGGCTTGAAGGACAGCTTATCCTTCATTTTATCACTTCCTCTTGTATCTAACATGAGGAAGAAGGCTTGAAATCCCTAAAAATAGCTTTCCAAGGGCTTCCATAGGAAATTTTGACCATAGAATTGGCATCCCTGCCAATGATCAGTAGCCCATACTTACCTTTGAGTTTTGTTTAGTGTCTTAGTAACCTTATTACTTGTGGAATTTTGCTTGTCTTCCCCTGCTTGAGTGGCACATATCAAGCTCCCTTGCTCATAATCTACCTTTTTTTACATGTTCATGTCTTTAAGTAGTAAGAAAAAAGGAAGCAACCTTGGGTGAAGGATTCAGGATACATATTTGGGAAACAATGCAAGGAATTCAGATTTTGTTATGAAAAATGTTAGAAGCTTCAAATTGCAAATTGCATTATCAAACACACCAACAAGTAAATTCATGCTCGATGACATTCAAGAATGCCTTGAAATGGATCATATCTTGATGACCAATACACTTACAATCGTTGTCCAAAGTATGTCCATGACGTTCTTTTTAATTTCTTACGAACATCTGACAGAACAGATGCTTGTGCATAGTGCCACCACATCTTTTGCCAACCCTCAACCTTTCTGGATAGCAGATTAGAGGAAGGTCGATAGCGTCCATACCTGTAACATTCAATCACAATACAAACAGATTTAGACTGTTTTTGGGTTTTAGATGTTATTAATGCTAACTTGTTACAACAGATATTCTCACTCAAATATGACCATGCGAACCAAAGGGGGGGGGGGGGGGGGGGGTGGGAATCATTTTCCTTTTCAAAGGAATCAAAGAATTCAAATGCCACCAACACAATTTTCTCAATGCATGGACCATATCATTTCACCTAAAAACAAAGGAAAACAACAAAAAGTAACAACTCCAATAGACATGCCATCAGCTTTCCCCATTCCTTCTCATGAAAAGAGAAAATAAATTTGTGTGAAAATAGCTCAGTAAGAAGCTTATCATAGCCAATGAAAACTCACAAAATCAATGAGAGAAAATGTAATACCCCTTAAGCTCATAAGAACCACAACAAAATATTTTCTACCAATTCATGGTGATGCTCTATTCACCTTGCTAGAGTAGTTTGACTTGTTGCGCTGCACATTATACAAATTCAAGTTTAAAGGTCTGGGGTTTGTAGAGGTGCAGATGGGGAAAACATCTAAGCTAAGCAAGAACCTCCTTGACTGAGGCTTTTGATTAAGGGCTTCCTACCTTCTGAGTAATGCTTTCATGGAAAGCATTACGCCACTGTTTTCCATATCTCATTAGCAGCTCTAGCAAAATATGTCTACTTCAGCCTATTTCTTCTTATAATTGGTCTAAGGATAAACCATCCTTTTTCATACTCACTTATTTCATTAACAGACTCTTTCTGGTTTCCTACAAGAGAGAGAGAGAGTTTTGTAATAAATTTACTTTAGTCACTCCTTTTTTGTACTTGGTCTAAGGATAGAGCGCCCTTCCTTTTTTTTTTTTAATTAGAAACCAAAAATGTATTAATTAAAGATAATAAAACATAAGAAGGATGAGAAATCCTCCCAATGAAATACAAACTTGATCCATGAAAACCTCCACTTTACAAGGAGATTTGTACAAAAAGAATAAAAGACTAAACAAAAATGCAACTCGAAAGCTCAACTCAAATCCTCACCAAGTAAGTCCAACCCTAAGAAGTACATACAAAGAGCCAACAAAACTGAATGGCACTCAAAGGGAAAGGTTAGAAAACATCAGTATAGTATGCCCAAAATGAAACAAAGAAATGAATCAAGTCCAACATCATCACTTATTTTTTTTATTAACACACTTTACTTTAGTTTCTTTTTTCTTACACTTGGTTTAAGGAGAGCACTCTTCTTTTTATTCAGTTATCTTTCATTAACATACTTTATTGTGATTTCATATCACACACACACAGTGTATTGTAAGTAGCTTTACTTTAGTCTCTTTCTTTTTGTGAGTAATCTAAGGATAGAGCATCCTTCTTTCTATTCACATCTTTTTTTATTAACACACATCTTCCTGTTACCTATCAGAGAGAGAAATGGCAAGAAGAGAACATCTTCAAGGGACAATTACCTGCTATCTGTTAACACTCTCAAGAACAAATTCAAACAACATACACACCAAGAAACATAGAGAAAACCGGAAAATCAAGCAAAATCACAATCACAAAAAGTGAAATGCTTTCAGGAAAACAAAATGATTCCTTGGAACCATCTCAAATTAAAGCTTTAGAATTTTTTTTATAAAGAAAAAAAAATTTTGATACGCAAACTATGAGTATATATTAACCAACACCAACCAAAAAAGGGGGCTGCATGCCTAGTACACCTGGGGTAGTGCCAAAAGGCTAGAAAGAAACAAAAAACAAAATGTTAGCAGGATTCTCAACAACAAGAAAGTAAAACACAGGAAAATCAGCTTCCAAGCAACATCAACCTTTTTCTCACAAGAAAAAAATTATCAGTTAGTCAAGAAGAAAAATGAGTAATACATTGAACAATGAGCTACCATTAAAAAAAAAGATCGAAACCTACTCAGCAAACTACAAAACCAAACTTTGTGATATTTCCACAAGAAACAAGTAGCTTCAAGATAAACAAACATTAATGAGCAATCCATATTTATATAGAGACTTATCTACAACTGTCAAAGAAAAAAGGTAATAGGGACAAAAAATGATGACTTCATAGTGGACTTACTTCTCTCTCAATCGACTTGTGCATAAATAATCACATAGTCTCAGGATTTGTTGCAACTGAACCTCATCCAAAGACATGACCTAACAAAATTGCAAAAAAAAAAAAAAAAAAAATGCAGCTTTGATCAAGATTAACACATCAGTTGAATGAACAGACAGAAAATTTTATGTAACACCTATAGAAAACTGAACCAACCAAGCTAGTCAACTCGGCATTAATGGAATATTGTGGTGCATCATTCTCTAGCTTTCCTGATCTGTTCACCTACATAAAAGAACAAACAGTAGCTAATGCATTATCAGAAATCAAATAGATATCATTTCATTCTCCTTATTTCTTATTAAAGGTGAAATTTATTAATCAAACAAGAAAAATAGGAGGAAAAAGGGATTTCCTCTAGAGAAAAAGAGGAGGCAAACCACAACTTTACGAAAAGAATCCACATTTTATGATTAAAACAACTATATCCATTGAATTAACTTCCTTAGTATGCTTAAAATGCACAATTGATAAAATGGTGGATGTCTAGTGTCAAATCCAGAAGTAGCACATGTAAGGTGTCAAAAATTTGGCATTTCAATGGCACATAGTGTCCTTTAAAAAACATGAACTTTTAGCAATGCAAACCATAAAGATTTCAACTCAACAATTTTTTAATTGCAAAATAATAAGAAAGACAACTCAACAATGTTTCAAGTGCAAAATAGATAAGAAATTCAAGCACAATGCAAATTGAGAAGATAACAATACTTATAGTGGTTCCATTTCAAGTCTACATCCATTACCGACTCACATACTAGGAATCCACCAATTGAACACTTTTAGTCAGTTCCCCAAAATCATAACTACATAGTTTGGTTCTCATGTGACTTGAAGCAATCTCAAGTTTAAAAATCAATTTGGAGCAAAGTGAATTCATCCCAATGGGGGTGGTTGCTGATGTAGGGGACCTAACTATGGTATTGAGATGTAAGGTGGGCACCCTCCCCATCAAATATTCGGGGTTACTGTTGGGAGTCTCTTTCAGATATTCTCGAGTTTGTGATGTGATGGAGTAAAGATTTTAGAAATGACTTGCTATATGAAAGAGACAATACTCATCAAAAGGGGGGAGGCTAACATTGACAAAAATGCATACTCTCTAGCTTGTCAATTTACTTCATCTCCTTATTTGTAATCCCAAGAAGATGAACTTAAGGCAAACAATTAAAAATTCAAATGGATTTCCTTTGGGTAGGGGAGCGAAGGTGCTATGAAGAAAAAGCTTCATCTAGTAAATTGGTTAACATTTTGCATGGAAAACGAAGGAGGGGGGCTTAGCCTTTAGAAGTTTGTTGAGTCTCAATAAAACTATTCTAGGTAAATGGTGTTGGAAATCTTCCACTAAAAGGGAATCATTTATTTTTTATCAGAAACAAGACATCCATGCATTATGAATAAAGAGTTCATCAAAAGAATGAGGAATCCTCCCCACAAATACAAAAAAACTAATCAAGACATAATGGACTCCTCAACTATACAAGGGGATCTGAACAAAATGGGATAAACCACAGAAGAATATACAAAGATATCATCTGCTCAAACCCAGGCTAAGCTCCTCTCATTCGGGATCCAACCGTCCATACACCAAATGCCAATTGAGTTTAATGACATTGAAAGGAATGCCTTTAAAATATTCAGTACAAGAGGTCCAAAAAAGGAATAAAAGTGGAGTAGATCTTACAACATCTCTGATGTCCTCCATTTATCCTCAAAAATCCTAGCATTCCTCTCTCACCACACGATCCAAAGTAAGGTGAGACAAGCGATTTTCCAAGGGGTCTTGCCTTAAACGGAGCTCTCTAAACCTACATTTGAAATGTTCATCATGTTGGATAAACTCCTAGGTTGAACCCTACACATCCTAGCATGTCTAAATAGCTTATGTCATAGGCCAAAGTTATCGGACAATGTACAGAGAGATGGTCAATCGTCCCTTGACTCCTCATACATAAAATGCACCAATCAAGACTAAAGGCTTTCAAAGGTCTTTTCAACTTTAACACATCGATGATATTTGCATTCTTGTGTACCACTAATCAAGCAAAAGCCTTAACCTTAGATAGGACTTTAGATTTCCATAAAAAAAAAATTCTAAATGAAAAGGAATTAGACCATATATATTAGACACAATGAAGAAGAAAGATTCTACTAAGAATAAGCCTCAAGAGGATAATACCCAAACCCTTGCATCTAGGATGGATGAGGACAAGTGCACTTGAGTAAGAAAGGACATGAGTCTATTAAGGTCCTTAATTTCCTCATCAATGCGGTTGCAATGAAAATTAAGGTTCCAAGAAAGAGAGGAGGCGTTGCCAAGGATAGATGATATTGAGAACTTTCTAATTGTTACAGCTCTATAAAGACTTGAAAATTGTGAACACAAAGGTTAATCCTCTTCCCACAAACGAATTCTTGCCTCATCTCACACCACAAAACGAGTGTGTGACCATCTAATTATATTGTTGATGTCCCAACCATTAAGAAGTGTCTCATAAATGCTCAAAATAACCTAATGCCAAAAGGCATAATTTTTCCTATGGAACCTCCAAAACCACTTCCACAAATACAACACAAACTCTCAAAGAAATCTTCCCAAACCCTACACCTCCAAACTACTTAGGCCTACACACTAGGTCCTAAATAAAAGGGAGTAATTTTGGAAGAAGATGATTACAGGAAAGTATGGGCAAGAAGAGGGAGAATGGTGCTTAATTAGTATAAAATTGTTCACTAATTAGCATAGTAAATCATACAATTCACAACATTTCATACATAGGAGCATCTCATTTACCACATTTTATCAATAAAAGATGTCTTAACCATTTTGTGAGTTTTGCAAGAAAAACAAGGGCAAAAGGCGACTAAAACAAGGCACTTTGGAAGGGTTAATAAACCGAGAAGAAAGATGGATTACTACCTCCTTAATTCCACTTCGAAAACCAACATGTAGATGCAAGAAGTACGTGTTCGCTAGTCTGCCCACCAGGCTCCCCATTAGGTTGCCCGCCAGGCTAGTAGCAAACACTGAGTTCTCTAGGCTAAGAGCCTAGCATCCAAGACGACCCCTCTTTGCAATTGTAAGCTTTTTTCATGTTTTTTCAAGCCCGAGCAGCCTTGAGACCTTCCCAAATCCCTCTTTCTTCATTTCTCGCTCTCTATCTCTTCCCTTTAGTAGAGATTTGAACTTCAAATCACCAAATCTCACTCATTTCTTCCCATTCTCAAACTTCATCACGCATTCTTCAAGCAAAGCTTGCTAGAACCATTAACAACGCCTCGAGAAGGGAATCGAAGTTTCCACAAGCTCCAACTGCCATGGCATGCATAGCAACTAACAAGCATGAAAGGCGACCTCGTTATGCAACTATTCAAGATTGGCAAGGTGAAGGGACATTCCATTTGCCCTCTCAGTTGATTGTCTTCCCACATTAGCCTTTTCTTCTATAAATAGCAAGCATGAAGAGAGCAAGACGAAGAGGTAGAGAGCATTGAAGAGAAGGTAAGGAAGCTTAGTTAAGATTTTTATTGAGCAATAAGGCACAATCATTTCATTGACTAAGATGGCTACATAGTTCTTTTTTAGTTAAAATTCAACTCTCATATTTTAAATTTCTTTTTCAAATTTAATGAAAAGTCCTTTTCATTTTCTATCAATGTTGGGAGCATTTGGATTTAAATTTTCAATTGATGCATGGTTGATTTTCTCTTCACTTCCAGTAGAAAATGCTTCTTCACTTGAGTTTGTTGTCAGTTAAATAAATGAGGTAATTAATTAAGGTGAATGAGTGATTTTTCTTCTTCATTGAGTCTGAGGTACAAAGCTACGATTCTTGAGGCTAATTTTGGATTAGTTAAGGCAAGGAAAATTGCTCTATTGTTGTCACCACATGCCACCACTACTCAAGAATGTCCAAAGTGGATTGTAGATGGTACAGTGATATATGGGGTAATGAGCATTTAGGTAGTTATACCCAAATCTCCTTTAGAACCATGTGGGTAACCGAGGGCAGGAAAACCCTTCTAGTGGTGTTAGTCATAGACATGGGTCACAACATTTACACTACGAGGAAGCAAGGTCATGAAGGCTGTAATTCTTCCTCCTCTAATTTTCTTTTTCATTAATTTTTAGTCGATTGATTACTTATTTTCATCACTAAAATTCAGAGAACTTTCTCCTTTGATTTCCTTTAACACACCATAGTTTCACTATTAAACTATTCATTCTCAAGAACAATAGTAGTATTCCAAGTCACCAAAAATAATTCCCTATCCTTATGAAAAGAACAACACTCGGATCTCTTTTCAACTATATTGCAATTGTGGTTCTTGCGCTTAAGAACCCAACTTGTAAATATTTAATAATTTTTTAGGGAAAAAAAAAAAAGAAATATGATAAACTTTGCACTCTCACACATCAATATTTAAAAAAAAAAAAACAACAAGCAGATTTTAGGATCCAATGGTTGATAGAATCACAAGGAGACTGGATGGGTAGAAAAAAGGCCTTTTTGTGCTTTTTTTTTCACCCAAGGGGAGGGAGGGTTTGGAATTGAATAACTTTAAACAGAGGAGTTGAGTCTAATTTTGAGATGTTATCTTTATGCATCCTTAAATAGCCTATACCTTTATGTATAGTTCTCCTTATAATATTGGAGGTGTTTAGCCTTATTTTAATCAGTATTATGTATTTTGTGCGGAGGACCACTCATCCTGCTATTATACTTCTTTCATAATTAATATATATTTTGTTCCTAATTAAAAAAAAATGACAAAAGAATTTAAAAAATGAACAAAAAAAGGAAAAAACACTAATTCCATGAAATCGTGATTTAAATGACAAATAAGAAAGCAAAGCCTATTGTAAAAGGATTCTGGTCAAATATGCATACCAAAAGAGTCATAGACACATCAAATGGGGCCAATATGTAGTCATTTTTATTCCCTTCAAGTCTTGCATCTCCACCAAGTTTGGAGTCAGCAGCATCATCAATAGCAATCAAACTGAGAGTTCCTTGGGACGTGCTGCAATAAATTTCTAGACCTAGAATCTCCACAGTTTTGTTCACTTGACCTCCTCTAACTTTCCCATTAAATGACCTGACAAAAAAGAGAATCATAAATCAAGTGCCAGATGACTCTTAAGAATTCCATATGAACTTCACTAAGAATCAATCAGCACCATTGTTGCTGTAAAACACATACACACAGAGATAGATAGATAGACAAATAGATATACATACATACATAAATACATACATACATATATATATATTGCAAATATTCTAACATCCCAACCACAGATCCCAACAACCCTATATGCCTCAAATATTATTGAGTTGTAAACATCTTTTTTTATCAGAAACCAAATATTCTTGAGTTGTAAACATGTTTTTAAATGTTTTTTAAGGGGTTCGTAAAAGATCAAGATATAATGACCATAAGAGTCTGAATTTGTGTGTTGAGAGAGAGAGAAAAAAGAAAGACCTTGATTCTCATTAATGTAATGATCTACTTACAATTGAGAAATATATATATATACAAGGATAAGAGTCCTACAAGGCTAAGAGTCCTAACTACCATACATGTGTCCTACCATATATGTGTCCTATATTAACAAGGAAAGGTTATACACTATAAATACATTATATTCAACACTCCCCCTCAAGCTGGAGCATATACGTCATATGCACCAAGCTTGTTACAAATATATTTAATCCTAGGACCTCTGAGAGATTTAGTGAAGATGTCAGCTAGTTGATCATTTGAATTAACAAAACTTGTAGCAACACAACCTGATGCGATCTTCTCTCTAATGAAATGACAGTCAACTTCAATATGTTTGGTCCTTTCATGAAAGACTGGATTGGATGCAATATGTAATGCGGCCTGGTTATCACATATGAGTTTCATCTGTTCATCCTTTCCAAATCTCAACTCTTGAAGAAGATGTCTCAACTATATGAGTTCACATGTTGCCAAAGCCATAGCTCGATACTCGGCTTCAGCGCTAGATCTGGCCACTACATCTTGTTTCTTACTCTTCCAAGATATTAGATTACCTCCAATAAAAACACAGTACCCTGAAGTGGAACGTCTATCTGTGGGTGAGCCAACCCAATCTGCATCTGTGTAACCAACAACCTGAGTATGACTTCTGTTCTCGTACAACACACCTTGGCCTGGTGTACTTTTGATATATCGAAGAATGCGGATTAGAGCATCCCAATGGCTATCACATGGTGACTGTAGGAATTGACTAACAACACTCACAGGAAAAGAAATGTCTGGACGAGTAATGGTGAGATAGTTCAATTTACCTACAAGTCGTCGATATCTCCCGGGGTCTCCTAAAGGCTCCCCTGTCCTGGTACAAGTTTGACATTCGGATCCATAGGTGTGTCTACCGGTTTACAGTCTAACATACCGGTTTCTTTCAGGATGTCTAAAGCATACTTCCTTTGGGAAAGGACCACAGCAGAACTGGATTGAGCTATCTCAATTCCCAAGAAATACTTGAGTTTCCCCAAGTCTTTGGTCTGAAAGTGGGTAAAAAGGTGTTGCTTTAGTTTTTGAATACCATCCTGATCACTGCTTGTAATGACGATGTCGTCCACATAAACAACCAGATAAATACACTGCCCCAAAGAGTTATGATGATAGAAAACTGAATGGTCTGCTGTACTGCGAAGCATGCCAAACTCTTGAACAACAGAACTAAAACGGTCAAACCATGCTCGAGGAGATTGTTTCAAGCCATATAGAGAACGGCGTAACCTGCATACTAAACCAGACTCCCCCTGAGCAACAAAACCAGGAGGTTGCTCCATATAAACCTCCTCGGCAAGATCACCATGAAGGAAGGCATTTTTAATATCCAATTGATAAAGAGGCCAACAACACATGGCAGCCATGGAGAGAAGCAGACGGACAGAAGCAATCTTGGCAACAGGAGAGAATGTGTCACCATAATCAGAACCATAAACCTGAGTATAGCCTTTAGCAACTAAGCGGGCCTTAAAGCGATCAACCTGACCATCAGGACCAACCTTAACTGCGTAGACCCAACGACAGCCAACGGTAGATTTACCCGAGGGTAAAACAACAAGATCCCAAGTGCCATTAGAGTGCAGAGCAGCCATTTCATCCACCATTGCCTGTCGCCAGCCTGGATGGGAAAGAGCTTCATGGGTGCTCTTTGGAAGAGAAATAGAGGATATAGCAGAAACAAAAGCAGAATAGGGTGAAGATAATCGATGATCACTCAAAAAATTGTAAATAGGATGAGGATTACGAGTAGAGCGAGTACCTTTCCGAACAGCAATGGGTAAGTCATTAGGAGAAGGCAGACCCGGGTAGGTGAAGCCGAAGGGATAGGAAGTGAGTCAGCAGGTGCCTCAACAAAAGGGAGAGGAGCAACGACACGAGGGCGACGATGATAAACCTGAAGTGGTCGAGGAGGCATAGCATCAGGTGGGGAGACAATGGGAATAGGCAAGACTTCAGAAACAGGAAGAGACTCAGAAGTGGTGGAAAAGAATGGTGAGTCCTCAAAGAAGGTGACATCAGCGGAGATAAAGTATCGATGAGTCTCAAGGGAATAACAACGATAACCCTTCTGAAGTCTGGAGTATCCCAAGAAGAGACACTTCATGGCTTTGGCGGAAAGCTTGTCCTGTCCAGGAGTGAGAATATGAACAAAGCAAGTACAACCAAAGACACGAGGAGGAAGGAAATAAAGTGGTTGGTCAGGGAAGAGAAGGGAGTGAGGAATCTGATCATGTAAAACAGAGGAGGGCATACGATTAATCAAATAACAAGCAGTAAGAACAGCGTCCCCCCAAAAACGAAAAGGAACATTACTGTGGAGGAGAAGAGTACGAACTGTCTCAACAAGATGTCGATTCTTGCGTTCAGCTACCCCATTTTGTCGAGGAGCATGAGCACAAGAAGACTGATGAAGAATCCCATGATGGGACATAAACGAAGTAAATGGTGCTGAAAAATATTCTCTGGCATTGTCACTGCGTAACACACGAATAGAAATATTGAACTGGGTTTGGATTTCAGCATAAAATTTCTGAAAAATAGAGAATAACTCAGCTCGATTTTTCATTAAAAATAACCAAGTACATCGAGAATAGTCATCAATGAAAGTGACAAAATACTGAAATCCTAAAGTAGACGCAGTCCGACAAGGACCCCAAACATCAGTGTGGACAAGCTCAAAAGGAGACTTTGCCCGATTATTCAAACGCTTTGGGAACGAGACACGAGTATGTTTCCCAAGCTGACATAACTCACACGGAAGCGACAATAAAGTGGAAAAACGAGGGACCATCTTCTGGAACTTGGAGAGACTAGGGTGGCCCAGACGATTGTGAATGAGGAGAGGAGCATCAGTGGAAATGCAAACTGCAGGAGATGAATCCGAGGTGAGGTGATAGAGGCCTTGAGACTCACGTCCTATGCCAATCGTCTTCCCCGTACTCCGGTCCTGCAAGGTCACGAATTTATCAGAAAAGGTAATAGAGCAATTAAGAGTACGAGTGATTTTGCTGATGGAAATAAGATTAAAAGGACATTCAGGAGTATAAAGGACAGAAGTGAGAGGTAGAGAAGGTAGAGGAAGGGCCAAACCAATACCTTTAGCCACAGTTTGAGAACCATTAGCTAAGGTAATAGTAGGTAAAGCAGAGGTAGTAGTAATAGAGGAGAAAAGATCCTTATTACCAGATAAGTGATCAGAAGCTCCAGAATCTAGAATCCAGGGTCCAAGAGAAGATGTGTGGGTAAGGCAGACAGAGGCATTACCAGGCTGGGCAACAGAGGCAACAGAAGCCTGAGATGCGGAAGAGCTCGGAGGCTGAGGCAGCGGAGAATCAGAGGACTGGGCCACATGGGCAGTGCGAGGAGGTCCTCCATGTAACTGATAGCAACGATCGCGAGTGTGGCCAAGTTTATTGCAATAGGTGCAATGAGGACGTTGACCTCTACCTCGGGTACCACTGCGGCCTCCTCGAGAGCTAGTTTGAGAAACTAACACAGAAGAATCTGAAGTGCTATCAGATGGCAAAGTCTGAGTGGACGAGATACGAAGGAGGCGAGCAAACACATCATCCAAGGACGGAACTGATGAACTACCAAGAATCTGATCGCGGACAGGCTCAAGATCCGGACGTTGGCCAATAAGAGTAAGAACCATGAAGAACTGGTCAAGCTGTGTTTGTTGAGCCCCAACATCAGGAGTAAGAGGCATCACAGTCAAGAACTCCTCCTTAAGAGAGGCAATCTGGCCAATATAAGTAGATAGATCCAAGTCCTGTTGGCTGAGATGGACAATAGCAGAAGCCACCTTATAAAGACGCTGGATATCATTCGTATATAATCCTTTGGCCTGAGTCCAAAATTTAAAACAAGTTTTGTAGGCCCGAAGATGAAGAAGAATCTTAGGATCAACCGATTGCCATAATACACTACATAACTGTGCATCTATCTTCCTCCACTGTACGCGGTCAACCTCAGGGATATCTGCCTCCTGTGTAATCAAGTGATCCTCATATCCTTGACCCATAAACCAAAGTTCAACAGAGGCAGACCAGGAAAGATAATTGTCACTGCCAACCAATTTCTCCGAAGTAATCATAGGAGATCCAGATATAACAGCGGAAAAAATGGAATTTTTAGTAGTCATATCTACTTATCTGGAGAATGAAGTATGTTTGGATCGAAGAGAGCCCTAATACGGCTTCAGATTGCGGCGTGGCACCACCGAAAAAGGGAGACGGCCTCAGATCGCGGCGTGGTACCACCAGAAAGGTAGAAGAACACTTCCCAAGGCACGTGCAAGGATTGGAGTGGAGAAAAAGTAGTCGGAGCTTCGCCGGAAAGACTGTTTGGAGGGCCAACAGAGACAAAAATCCCCAAAAGAGGTACGTGCAGGGCTCGGATGGGAGAACCAGGGATGTAGGGAGGCTGGTCGGCGTCAGGCGAAGCTTGAGGAGGAGGCGCGTCGCCGGAAAAGGCCTCACGCGCCCTCACGCGCCGGCGCGTGAGATGCAACCGCCGGCCGGAAAATTGCGCGTGGACGGCGCGTGGAGGCTCTTTTGGTGCCGGTGCCTTCACAAAAGTTGGAGATCTCCTCCAGGCGCTCCTTCTGGTATGGTCGGTGTCGGAAAAATACTTCGCCGGAAAAGTTCGCCGGCGGTGAGTGGTTTCTGTCAACGATCCGAATAACCAGAAAGTATTGGGAGATGGGGAAGGTGACCGGAATGAAACACGGTCACCGGAAGGTTTCCCGGAGTTGATGACACGGGAAACAGGAAAGAATTAGGTTTTCTTCCTTGGCTCTGATACCATGTTGAGAGAGAGAGAAAGAAGAAAGACCTTGATTCTCATTAATGTAATGATCTACTTACAATTGAGAAATATATATATATACAAGGATAAGAGTCCTACAAGGCTAAGAGTCCTAACTACCATACATGTGTCCTACCATATATGTGTCCTATATTAACAAGGAAAGGTTATACACTATAAATACATTATATTCAACATTGTGTTCAAAGTGTTGGTTTTCTTTTTGCCTCTGTTGCATGAATGGTTGTTGATGCACTTGTAGCTTTAAGGTGTTTTACTCCATGATGCCATACCTTCACCCTGATAAAAGCGTTACTCCTCATAAATAAATATAGTCAACCATCAAAATGAGTAAAGGGATTTAAAAATCATATAGTCAAATATTTACAAAAATCAAGGGGTCTATATAACCAGACAGTCAACTATCAGCATGAAAAATCAAGGTCCCATATGGTTAAGAGATCCTTTCAAGATATTGACTGCTAACCCATATGACATTCACAAAATAAATACAAGAAAGAATTAAAACCCTATCAGTGCATCTAAAAGAACTTACCCCACAAGATTCTGTTTCATTATCGTTAGGGCAGAAAACCTTAAACCAAATGCAATGTGGGCCTGGAGAACATACAGGAAAAATAAACAGTTATGCATAGATATGAAATATGATAAATCATGAAAAAGCATATATTGTGAAAACCAACATAAAAACATTTCAAACCTACCTTGTATAACAGAGAATAACTGATGAGTGGAGACATGAATTTACTAGTAAATTATGACAAGAATTTTTCCAAACAACATGAGGTTTTGTTCAAAACAATGTGTGACATACCAATTTTTCTCCATCATAAAATTGTCCATGAGCAATGTAATTTGTACATGCCTTTTTTTATATCAAAAAATTTTCATTGCATCATGAACCAAAAGTACAATAAGAATGAGTTACCCTTCAAGGGTGAAAAGGCAAAGAAGAGAAAAGAAGGGGAAAAATAAGAAGGGGAGGGAGGGAGGGAGAAAGAGAGAGAACAACCTAAAAAACCATTAAAAAACAAAGATCAGAGGTGCACACTCAAGAAATTCCTCTACAATTTTGCCTATAAGCACCATGGTTGCCCAAGATATCAGCTGGCATGCATTTTTTTACAGGAAAGGAACTTTTTTTTTTTTAATCATAAACAAAAAGATGTATTAATTACGAATAAAAAGTTTATACGAAGGACAAAAAATTCCTTCGCACATATACAAAAATTGATCAAAATATAACTGAACTCCTACACTATCCAACAGAACCATACAAAATGGATTAGACCACATAAAACATTAAATAGATATCATCCCCTCAAACCCAGATTAAGCTCCTCCCATTGCCGACCAAACCCTTTTGATCTACACATCGAATCCCAATTGAGCTGAGCGATATTGAGAGAAATGTCTTTAAAAGAGTTGATACAAGAGGCCTTAAAAGAGGAGTAGAAGTGAAGTAGATCTCACAACATCTCTAACGTCCTCCACTTATCCTCAAAAAAGATCCTAACACTTCTCTCTCGTCACACAACCCAAAGCAATATGAGACAAGCAATTAGCCACAGAGTCTTGCTTGTACCGGAGCTCCCCAAACCCCTTAAATAAATAATTATCATGTCACATATACTCTTGGGCTAAACCCAAATCCATCCTAGCTTGTTTGAATAGACTGTGCCATAGCCCTAAAGTTGTTGGATAGTGTAAAAAGACAAGGTCAATCGACAATCTATTCCTTACACATAAGATGCACCAATCAAGACAAAGGGATTTGGAAAGTCTCTCAACTATAGCATGTCATCCATATTTACTTTCTTGTGTGTCACAAGCCAAACAAAGGACTTGAACTTACATGAGACTTCAGATGTCCATAAAAATTCAGCTAGGTAGAAATGAATTCGATCTAAGATAATTGACAAAGCAAAGAAAAAGATTCAATAATTCAAAAGAAAAAAAAAAAGACAAGATTACCAATGACATTATAATTCTAAGTTAGGTTTTTTAATATAGATTTTTTTGGGTAAAAATAGTTTTAAAAGGCTCAAGGCACACTGAGGCACAAAGTAGTCCTGGAGCCTGAGGTGCAAGGCGCACCTAAGGCGCGGACTTTAGTGAAGTGAGGCGCACCCTAATTTACATATATATTTTTATATAATATAATCAAATTTAACAATCATTTATTTGTCCTAAACACATAAATCATCAAATATCATCCAAAACTTCAATTTAATCAACAAAACACATAAAAATAAAGAACTTCAAGCATATAAACAAACCCAAATCCATATTGCTAATAGCCTAATACATATCCAAATCCAAAGTTTCCAAACCAAAACATGAAATTTGTCCACAATTCAAAAACATCATTAAAAAACACTTAAATAACAAATTTGTCCACAACAAGCAATCATCACTCCTCTAAATCAACAAAATCATCATCATCATCATCATTTCCATCACCACATTTGTAGCCTTCCCCATCTTTTTCATCTACTGAATCAACCATGTCTCCATCTTCATCTTCATCTATTAGTGAATGAGAAGGCAAAGTTCTAGAACTTGAAGCTATCCCCCTCGTTGGTGGTATTATGCTTGAGTTTGCTTTAGCTCTAGCTCTAGTATCAAACCTGGCCTCCTCAGCTCCAGTAGCTCTAGCAACATCACCCCATGTCAAATTATCATCATCAAATACAAAATCATCTTCTGCACCTCCATGAGAATCCCCATCATCCATTCTTCCTATCAATCATTCATTGCTATCATCTATATCTTTCAAAGAAATTGGGTCAATGGTGTTACGTTCATTTTATCTTTTCTTCAAGGCTCGATTATACTTAATGTATACCAAATCATTCAAGCGTTGATGATCTAACCTATTTCTCCTCTTGCTATGAATCTGCAAAATTCATAAGCTCATAAATATATTTTAAAGTTTTAACTTTTAAGTTACATTCAAGACACTATTAGACTATTACTTGTAATTATTTTGGTCACATACATTTTCAAAGATGCTCCAATTCCATTCACAACCTGATGCACTGCATGTTAAGTTGAGACTTTCGCAAACCTTTGCAAATTTGGAGCCGAATGTCACAAGCTTATTCAAATGAGCCTCCCCATAGCCCCTACTGATTGCACTACAGAGGAGACAGCAAGGCTATTCTTGAAACACATGGTCAAATACTAGGGGTTGCCTAAGTACATCATCAGTGATCGCGATCCATGTTTCACTGGGAAGTTTTGGATGGAGCTCTTGAAGCTTATGGGTTCAGAGCTTCACTTCTCCACAAGCTTTCACCCGCAGACAGATGGACAGACTGAGAGAGTGAACATCTTACTAGAATCATACTTAAGGCACTTCGTGAGTGTCAACTAAAAGGATTGGGCTAAGTTGTTAGATGTAGCCCAGTTCTCATACAACTTGCAAAGCAGTGAGACAACCAACAAGAGCTCGTTCGAGCTACCCATGGGACAGCAACCATTGACTCCTCACACACTAGTAATGGGCTATAAGGGGAGAAGTCCAACGGCTTTCAAGTTCGCTAAAGGGTGGCACAAGCAAGCTGACATAGCATGCTCATACTTGGACAAGGCCGCTAGGAAGATGAAGAAATGGGCTGATAAGAAGCAACGTCACACAGAGTACAAGGTCGGAGACATGGTGCTTGTCAAGCTCCTTCCTCAACAATTCAAGTCGCTAAGGTTGGTGCATAAAGGCCTTGTGAGGAGGTATGAAGGACCCTTCACCATACTTGGGAAGGTCGGCAAGGTGTCCTATAGAGTTGAGTTACCATCAAGGTTGAAGATTCATCTCGTCTTCCACATAAGTTACTTAAAACCATAGCATGGAGACAAGGATGATCCAAGCCGAGGGATGTCTAAGAGGGCACCTACAACGGTTGTGACCTCCTATGACAAGGAGGTAAAACACATCATTGCAGACCAAGTCGTCAGGAAACAAGGTGTGCCTCCTGCCACGAAGTACTTGGTGAAATGGAAAGGAACACCAAAGAGCGAGGCTAGTTGGGAGCCAGCAAATGCACTATGGGAGTTCTAGGAGCAGATTGAGCAGTTTCAGGCAGAAGGCGCGACGAGGACGTCTGTGGCTTAAGGGGGGAGAGTGTCACAGGATGCTTCAAATGAACCTCCCCAAGGGTTTATATAGAGCCCAAGAAGCTTCTTGAGACTCCTACACTTAGCCATTGATGGAAAGAGTGTAGAAAGTTCTAGAAATGCCTTGAGATGTCCACTCATCTCTATACTATGGTGAAAGGCATGAGAGGAGTCCAAGGCTTTCTAGAGAATTCTAGAGATCTCTTATATATGTTTGTACATAAAATTATGTAGAAAGTTCTAGATTATTCTTGAGTTGTAAGAAACCCTCCAAGGTACCAGAGAGTTCCATTGGTGCCTATAAATAGGTGAGGGCCTCATTTGGCCAAGCACCAAACAAATGAGTTCCAAAGCACTTGTAAAGCTTCCTTTGAGCAATAAAACTTACATTCTTTAAGTATTGCCTCTACGCCCTCTAAAGCTTCTAAGTCGGGTGCATCTAAGCCTAGCAAGCTAAGCATCGGGAGTAAGGCTAACTTAGCAAGATCAAGGGTCTTGACTTGTCTAAGTGTCGCACGAGCTTAGGAAAAGACTAAGTCTATGACACTATGTGCAAGAATATACAAGAATATACAAGAAACTTCTTAAATTCTCTAGAAAGCATTGAACTCCTCTAATGCCTTCCACCATAGTGTAGAGATGTGTGGACATCTCTAAGCTTCTTTAGAAGCCTCTACACTCATCCCACCAATGGCTT
Source organism: Vitis riparia (assembly GCF_004353265.1). Lineage (NCBI taxonomy): Eukaryota > Viridiplantae > Streptophyta > Magnoliopsida > Vitales > Vitaceae > Vitis > Vitis riparia. Next base: position 21,568,772 of record NC_048445.1, read on the forward strand.
AGTGTAAATGGCTCCAGGAGTCTCCAGAAGCTTCCCATCTCCTATATAAGCCCATGGGGAGGGTCGTTTGTGCATCCTGTGACATAAGGCTGAGGGGTTGGAGGTTAGCAACTCTTTAGAGATTTGTAGGGCTTCATAGGAGAATTTGGGCTTTAGGAGCCTCCTCGATAAGTTTGTTGCCTTCAGTAGCTTTCTAGTTTTACTATTGACAAGGTTTGAGAAGGAAATCAATTGTCTTCTTAAGAAATTGGAGTCAAGAAAGGGTCATGGAGTTAAGATTACTGGGGGGAAAAGAAGAAATCGTCTTTAGCTACTCGATTATAGAGAGAGATCAGAAAACTAGAATACTTTGTCAATTATGATTGCTCCCCACTCTCGGCCAGGGGAAGGGGAGGGGCTATGGAGTCTGTGCTCCCTCCCTTTGAGGTTGCTATCTTGTTTTGCAACTTGGTGGCGAGCATTGGGGTCCAAATGGTTTTTGGGGTGTTTTATGTGTTCTCTTGCTATTTAGAGGGGTCAATTTTGTTGGGGGTAGTGCTTTCTATAATAGCCTTTCCCTTTAGTGAGAATTTGGTTGTTTTCTAGTTTTTGTGGTCGGAGATGGTTGGGTTTATATATATATCATTAACAACAAATGTATTAATTAAAAGTGAATAAAACATGAGAAGGATGAGAAATCTTCCCCACAATATACAAACCTAATAAAATTTTCTATTAAAGCCTTGTACAAAGAGTTGGAGCCAAAAAGACAAAACAGATTTTCCAAACAAACGTTATTTGGAATTCTTAAATACCGCCCAAGGCAAGCGTCTTCGCATGAGAGGCCACATGGAACAAAGTTTTAACTTTGGATCACATTCAGAAGAGAGGGTGGGCTATGGCGAATAGATGTTTCCTTTGTTGCAAAGAAGTGGAATCGGTTGATTATATTCTCAGCCACTACAAGGGTTGTTTAGCATCTCCTATTTTCTCTTTTTGTTGTGTCTTGGGTCCTACCCTCTTCAGTGAGAGAGACACTCACAAGTTGGCACAGGTCTTTTGTAGGTAGGAAAGGGAAAAAGGTGTGGCGAGCGGTTCCCTTATGCTTTTTTTGGACAATTTGGAAGGAAAGGAATAGTAAGGTGTTCGAAAACAACAAGCATTTTATTCATAGAATTAAACTTAATTTTGTGTAATCATTGGGCGTGGTTCAATTTGTTTATAGCTCTTGGCCCTTCTTCTATTATAGAATTTGTTGGTTGGAAAAGGTCTTGTTGACGGGTGTTTTTTTTTTTTTTTTTTTTTTTTTTTTTTGGTGGCTTCTTAGGCTCCTGTTGTCACTTAAAATATATATCAGAAAACCCAAAGAAACCTCCACTATACAAGGAGGGCTATACAAAAAAAACAAAAAAACCTAAAACAAGTATAACATCTCCTGAAGCTCATCTAGGAACCTAACCTTATAGGTATAGAAATGAAGCAAGTCCCACATCATTTCCGACGCTTTCCAATTATCCTCAAAAATCCTAACATTCCTTTCTCTCCACACAATCCACAACAAAGTGAGACAAGTGATCTTCCAAAGAGTCTTACCTCTAGTAGAATTCTTAAAGCGCTTGAAAGAAATAACCATCATATCATGAATATTGTCTAGATGAACCCACACCATCCCAACCTGTGAGAATATCCCATGCCATAATCCCAAAGTAATCGGACAATGTAGGAAGAGATCATCAATCATCTCTCTATTCCTCCTACATATGATGCACCAATTAGGGCTAAGGACTTTAAAAGGTCTTCTCAACTATAACATGCCATTGGTATTGACATTCATATGTGCCCCTAACCAGGCAAAAGTCATGACCTTAGAAAAGACTCTTGATTTCTGATGCAGGACACAATCATTATCAGTTTCTATTTTAACTTCATCATTAGTTTCTATTTTAAGTTCATCATTAGTTTCCTACATCATTAGTTTCTATTTTAGGTTCGTCATTAGTATCCTACATCATTAGTTTCTATTTTAGGTTCATCATTAGTTTCCTATTTTAAGTTTCATATTTCAATTATTTCCTTTATTTTTGTATTACAAACATTATTTGAAGGCTTATTGTAATTGTTAGAAAGGAGTTCAATATAATTTTTCAGAATTATTTCCTAATTTTCAGATCCTATTGTGATCTTTGTGTTCTTGAGTGTTTTTTTGTTTCATTTCAAAACAAACCTTCTGTTGCGCAATTTCCACAAAAATTAGCTAAGTAGGAAGGAATCGAATCTAAGAAATTACACAAGGCTAACAAAAAATTTTATTGAAAATACTCCTGAAGAAGAAGGTACCCAAGCTTTCGTATTTGGAACAAAAGGAGACAAATGTACATAGGAAAGTAAAGACATTAGTCTTTCAAGATCCTCAATCTCCATATTAGTTAGATTCCGATAGAAGATAAGCTTCCAAGACAAAGAGGTGTCATTACTCAAGATGGCTGAAATAGATAGGTTTCTAGTTGTAGTGACTGAAAAGTCATGGAAATTGTGAGCACAAAGGTTGATCCCCTCACCACAAATCTTCCCAATTCTAGTTCTATCACCCACCACAAAGCGAGTGTGAGTAGAAAGAACTTGGAGAATAAATGCAATGGTCTTCCAATGCAAAAAATGTGACCATCTGACTATATTGTTGGCATCTCATCCATTAAGATGTGTCCCATAGATACTCAAGATAACTCGATGCCAAAGGGCAGAACTTTCCTTAAGGTACCTCCAAAGCCACTTTCCTAATAAAGCTTGATTGCTCAGATTAATTTCGCAAATTCTAACCCACTGAACTCCTTAAGCCTACACACTATATCCTAATTGACCATATGATCTCTTTTACTCTCCCCAAAACTCGACCATAGAAAATTTCTTTGCATTTTTTCAATCCTTAAAGCTATTGAAGCTAGAATCTTGAAAAGAGATAAAAGGTAGCTCAAGATGTGCAATAAATGAAACTAAATTAGGGTAATTCTACCTCCTAAGGACAAAAAAGCTTTTTCCCACTCATCCAACCTCCTAAAGACTCTATCAATCACTAGATCCCAAAAGGAGATTCATTTTGGGTTCCCCCCTAAAGGAAGACTTAAATAAGCTAAAGGTCAATCTAAGACTGTGCAATCAAGCAAAGAAGCCATCCTGGGGATTTGATATTGACTAATGTTGATTCCAGAAAGAGTGCTCTTATTTAGATTGATCCCTAGCCCTGACAGATATCCAAACACCAACAAAATTAGCTTAAAAGACTGCTACTCTCCCAAGGAAGCTCTAAAAAAAAAGATAACGTCATCAGCAAATTATAAATGGACACTCTAGTCTTATATTTGTCCATTAGAAACCCTTCAAATAAACCTCTCTCCTCCACTCTCACCTCCATCCTACTTAAAACAACAGCCACAATGGAGAAAAGAAAAGGGGAAAGGGAATCTCCTTGTCTTAGGCCTCTATATGGATTGGTTTTTCCGTTTCTCTTTCTCCCTTGCTAGCCTTTAGACACGGGTTGTATACTTCACTGTGTAATTGGTTGTGCCTTTGCGCTTTTTAATATATTCTCTCATTAACCTATCAAAAAATAATATTAATAATTTTTATCCATATTGTGAATTCAATTGTTATTATGGCATTATGAGGACATACTGCTTAGAGTGGCAATACTACTGAATTTTCTTTTTATTCTTGTTTTTTCCAATATGTTGTTTCTTTGCTTCATATTCTCTAAAATAAGTTTTAATCCAAGCAGAATAATTTTAAAAAAAAAAAAAAAGAATAGAAAATGATAAAGCTTATCAATAGTATTAACTTGAGAAAGGGGCTTATTAAAAAAAAACATGCACACACACACTCTGGGGAAAGATTCAGTTACTCAATCCAATGCTTAAAACCATTACAAACAGAGAAGGCATGTAATATTACAGACAATTCTAAGCCACCAAAATGATAGCAATTGAGGATAGCAATAGAACTGCCTCACAAATATCTCTAATAAAATGTAAATACAAAATATGACACCAAAAGACGACGAGCAACATATAAATGATAGAAAAAAATTATAATATAAGAGTAACCCTTACTGAGTCATTCTGCACATCACGATATAGAACATGTACATTCCTAATGGACACTTGAAGACCATCAAGAATCTGGAGAAAAATAAAATAAAATACAAAGAAACATTACTGTGTTGTAGCCAGGGATAAATCCCAGACAGTCATGAAATTGAATTCTCAGCATGAATGACATTTTTTTTATCAGATTCGACATGAAAAACATTAACTGGTTAAAAATAACATGCCAAAGAAAATCAAAGGATATAAATAAATCTACATAGAAAAGACAGCCTCGCCAACCATAACAATAATAAATCACAGCAGCACAATGTCACCTTAGCAGTAATATATGATATAAATGATTTGCCAGCCTGATTATCTGCAGGGAAAAAAAAATCACGTAAGCACAAAATGGGATATTATGTCCTGCCTCAGAGTTTAGATGGCAGCATGAAGATTGATATCAAATGTTCCAATATATGGGTGTGCGTGTTTATATTTCAAAGGACTGATGATATTATGTACTGCCTCAGTTTAGAAAGGAGCATGACCTTTTTTTTGATAGGCTAATAAACATTATATTCATCATATGAACAGTGCCTAACAAACGAGCTCGCTACAGTATGCACAGTGTATTCAAGGGCACCAAAATAGAGAGCAGCATGAACAATATACATACATAAAATATATATATATATACATTATATATATCAGAATTTAGAAAGCAGCATGAAGATTGATGATGCACTAACCAATACACAGACATCCTCTTATCTTTCTTCCTCCTTTCACTCACAAATCTCTAACAACAAAGCCTTATTAAGGATGGATAAGTTTCTGATGCCCAAATCCCTTTTTTGTTTTTCCATGCAAGAAATAAACTATCGCCAAATGCTGCTTGTGAGTCCCCTCCCCATAGAAAATCCCTCTAAATCTTTTCTAATCTCACAGCCACTCTCCTCAGGATGGCAAAGAGGGACATGAAATAAATCAATAAACTGGACAAAGTGTTCTTAATTAGAGTCTATCTTCCTCCCTTTAAAAGATATTGTCTCTTCCACAAAGCAAGCTCTGAAAGCACTCTTTCACTTCTTCCCAAACCCGATAGGACTTCTAAGGGGCTTTGAAAGGTAGGCCTAAATAGGTGGTAGGAAGAGCAACCACCTTACAACCTAAAATCCCAACAAGCTCCTCCAAGTTAGAGACATCTCCAACAAGGATCAACTCACTTTCTCCAGGTTAATCTTTAGCCCTAATATCACTTCAAACCATATAAAGATCCAACTCAAGTACTCTAAATTCTCCTTGCTAGCTTTAAGGATTGAGAAATTACAAAGAGATTTTCTATGATCGGGTTTTGGGGAGGGTAGATCACTTGGTGAGTTGGGACATAGTGTGAAGACTTAAGGAGTTTGGTGGATTAGAGTTTGGGAAAATTACTCTGAGGAACCAAGTTTCATTAGGGAAGTGGCTTTGGAGGTTTCCTAAGGAAACTTTTGCCCTTTAGCATCAAGTTATCTTGTGTATCTATGGAACACATCCTAATGGATGAGACGCCAACAATATAGTCAAATGGTCACATCGTTGCCCTTCGAAGGCCATTGCATATATTCTCCAAGTTTTTTCTACACACACTCGCTTTATGGTGGGCGATGGGATCATAATTCGTTTTTGGGAAGATTTGTGGGGGGACCAACCTTTATGCTTACAATTTCCAAGACTTTTCAGGGTTACCACAACTAAAAACCTTCCCATTTCAGCCATCTTGGGTAAACGACACTTATTTGTATTGGGATCTTATCTTTCATTGCAATCTAACGGATGTGGAGATTAAGGGTCTTGAAAGACTAATGTCCTTACTTTCCCATGTTCATTTGACTCAAATCTATTCCAAATGCAAAGGTTGGGTACCATCCTCTTTAGGAGTTTTCTCAGTAAAATCTTTTCTTTTAGCCTTATCTAATTTCTCAGATTCTATTCCTTTCTACCCATCTAATTTTTTGTGGAAATCAAGAATCCCCTCTAAGCTCATGGCCTTTGCCTGGTTAGTGGCACATAAGAAGGTAAATATCAATAACATGCTACAATTGAGAAGACCTTTCAAAACCCTCAGCTTTGATTGGTGCATCCTTTGTAAGAGGAGTAGTGAGACGGTTGATCATTTCTTCTTACATTGTCCGATTACTTTGGGATTGTGGCATAGGATTTTCTCACCTGAGGGGATGTGGTGGGTTCAGCCAAACAGTATTTATGATATGATGGTCCTTTCCTTCAAGTATTTTGGGAACTCTATTAGAGGCAAGACTCTTTGAAGGATCGCATGTCTTTCTTTGTTGTGGATTGTGTGGAGAGAAAGAAACGCTATGATTTTTTAGGATACTTGGAAGACATTGGAGATGATGTGGCATTTGCTTCATTTCCTTGTTTCTTTTTGGGGTTATTGTACAAATTTTTTTAAACCCTACTCTTTGAGTATAATTCAACTTAGTTGGCTTTCAATTTGTACACCTTAGAGTTAGGTCTACAAGGTCAAGAGTTGTCACACTTGTATAGGCTTTTTATTCTTTTTGTATTACTTAGTTCTTTTTTATCAGGTTTGTATTTCTTGAGGAGGATTTCTCATCCTTTTCATGTTTTATTTATACTCAATTAATAGATATGTTTGTTTCTGATTCAAAAAAGAAAAAAAATACTAGTATTTTTTTTTTTTTTTTTTTGATAACCGTGGATGTCCGGGTCAACTTACACGCACCTCGACTAATCCCACGGGACCCTGAAGTTAACGACCGGGTAAAACCTCCAGTGGCCCTGAGGGGACTCGAACTGGTAAAAAAAATATACATATATATCCTTACTAGCATCACAAAGAATGAGTGTGTCATCTGCAAATAACAAGTGGGAAACCTCCACCCCCAAACCATTTCTACCCCTTACTAAGAAGCCAACAATAAAACCCCCTTCTTTTACACTAAGTGGAATACAAGAGAGAGTTTCCATTGCCAGAATGAAGAGGTAAGGGGATAAAGGGTCTCCTTGTCTCAACCCCTTGGAGCTTTGGAAGAAACTTGAAGGAAATCCATTTACCAAGACTAAGAAGCATGTTGTAGAGATACACCATTTAATCCAATTAATCCACTTAGATCCAAAGCCCATTTTCTCCAATAGAGCAAGGACAAAACTCTAATCAACATAGTCATAAGTATTTTCAATATCAAGCTTGTAAATGATTCCTTTTAGGTTGCCTTTAATTCTAGAGTCAATGGCCTCATTTGCTATCAAAATAGCATCTAAGATTTGTCTACCCGCCACAAAAGCATGCTGAAAATCCGAAACTAAGTTGCCCACCACCCTTTTCAAGTTTCTTTGCAAGGACCTTAGCTAGAAGCTTGTATAACCCTCCTACTAAGCTAATCGGTCTAAAGTCCTTTAAATCTTCTGCTTCCCACCCCCCCTCACCCTTGTTTTCTCCTTCCCCCCTTTCCCTTTTCTTTGGTACCAGAACTAGAAAAGTGGTATTCCCTAAATCATGGAATTCCTAGAAGAACCCTATAACCTCTCTTGCCACAAAACCCAACAACACTGCTAGAAAGCCATAGTGAAGTCATCCAAACCAAGGGCTTTATCCCCACTTAAGTTGGACAAGGCAGCTAGGACCTCCTCCTTGGAGAAGGGGATCTCTAGTGCTTCTGATTCCATACTAGACAAGGAGTCAAAGTTCAACCCACTTATGCTTGGCCTCCAATCCCCCAACTCAGCAAGAATCCTGCTAAAGCATTTGCTACACCTAATATAATGTTGTCCTCATCGGTTAGCAGTTCACCATCCACTCTTAACTTGGCCAAAAAATTTCTTCTTCTTCTAGCATTGGCCAATTTGTGAAAAAAAAATGTATTCTTATCCCCCTCTCTTAGCATAGTCCTAATACCCTAGTTGGGTCAAGGTTGCTAGCTTCTTAGTAGAGACATTCCCAAAGGCCTCCTTGTTCCAAACCTTAAGATCTTGCTTCAAGGCTTTTAGCTTGGCCGCCAAAATGTAGCTAAACAAGCCCTGTACATTACACCCCTCAAACCAGCTTCTCACCAGTTTTTTGAAGTCTTCCACCTTCAACCCCGTGTTTTCAAATCTAAAAGGTGTTTTTCCTTTCCCAATCCCTCCACCATCAAGAAGGATTGGCACATGATCAGAGACAGGTTTTGGAAGGATGCTTTGGAGCAAGCCACTGAACTAGTTCTCCCAATCTTCAGAAACAAGGAAATAGTCTAGGCTAGAAGCTAGCCTATTATTTAACCCGACACACCAAGTGAAAGAACCACCAGATAGAGGAAGATCAATTAATTCCAGGTCCTCAATTATCTCTTAAAAGCGCCTCATAGAAGTCGAGACCCTTTTGACAATTTCTTCTCTCCTCCGGGAGCCTCACAGCATTAAAGTCCCCTCCCGCACACCAAGGATCATTCCAAAGACCTCTAATATCACTCAATTCATTCCAGAAAGTTTCCTTCTCCTCAATTAGAACAAGGTCATAAACTCCTGCAAACATCCAAACAAAATTATCCTCACAACTTTTGAATTGACAGGTGACTGATAAAGCACCTTTCTCCATCTCAATAAGGTCCAGCAGCTGGTTGTCTCAAAACACCAAAATACCCCCTGATTGGCCTCTAGCTTCCATTGCCCCCCATTCCAAAAATCTCTACCCACACCCAAGCTCCTCACCAAAAGGTATGACATCTACTGCACCTTTGTTTCTTGAAGACAAACAAGGTTGACTGAGTGAGCAAATCAGTGACTTGATGACTCTGCACTTGTCCCCCTCATTGATCCCTCTAACATTCTAGGAAAGGATGTGTAGCTTCATTGACAGACTCTTGCTAATTCCCAAATGTTTATTCCTTCTGGCCTGCTAATAGTTGAGCCAGTCTTACAGTTAATAGAGCACTCCAATTTCCATAGTTCCCTTTCAAACTTTGAACCAACAGGAAACCAATTTTTCTTCCCCTACCTTGTAACCTTCCTTTTCTTTCTAAGTTCCAGTCTCCTCAAAAGCTCTAAGATCTCCTCTTCAAAACCATCAATTGGCAGTCCCACAAAATGGCTAAAAGAAACTAGCTTATTGAAACTGTCCTCGATCTCAGTAGGGTCCCTCACCAGATTTCCTCCAATGCACTCCTTAACCAAAGCTAAACCCTCTTTCTCCTCCCCTAAACTATCTCCAAGAACGACAACCTCACGATTAGCTTGAAGGCCCACCGATGACCCATCCTTTAGAATCATTCTAAGTGGGCCACCCCTTGCAACATCTTCCACTAACAAAGGCTCCCTATCCCTTTCCTCTGCATCCCCCCACCAAATCAACCCCTCTTTCTGATGAACAACACTAACCACCCCACCGGTGGAGATGTGAGAGGAGAAGCAGAAGAAGCAGCCCCTCAACCCAAGAGAGAAGAAAAAGGGTTCATCATACCTTGGAAACAAGATGATTCCGCCACCAAAGCTTCATCCACTAGAGTGAAGTAGAACCCGTCACACTTCGTCGATGAAACACTGTCGACAGATTCTCCTACTAGCACCAACCCCCACTTAGGGCACAAGTCTCCCTCAAAAGAGGAGGGAGGGCCTTGATGGACCTTAGGCCTTTTAAATCCACTAAGCCTTTTTGCCACCCACGGCCCAAATGCCCTTTAACTGGTTTGAAGCCTCTTCTTTGGAAGGCTCCACTCCAAGGCCTAACTACTTAAGAGGACTAACACAATCCACCTCACCAGCTTCTAAAGTTGCATCTGCTGCAGAAAGTGAGTTGTCTTCCACCCCAACCCCCCCAAAATCTTTCTGTCTCCTACACATCCAACTGCAGCTTTTCCACAGACAAAGCCGATGAGGCCTTACCATCAACAACTTTCACCCCACCAAAGCTCAACACCTTAACCACTTTTTTCCATTGTTGACCTCACACAAATTCCACGCTCCATGGCGCGCATGAAGTAACCATCATCTTCTCCCTTTCTTTCAGCCTATCATTGCAGGGAACCACTTGATTCACCCAAGGTGGGAGTTCCCACCACAGCTGGACTGAGAAACAGGACTGCCCTATGGCTACCTGTAAACTGCCAGGCACCTTCCTCCCATTTGTCTTGACCAAAACCCTAGCCTACTGTAGATTCTTCCATCCTGCAGTCTCCTCATCCACCCCTAAGAATCCCCCACAAGCATCACCCACCTGTTTAAAGAAAACTCTGTCCCAAAGGAACAACGGTAGTCCCACCAGCCTTACCCAAGCACTTTTTGCCTGAACGCCCTTTCTGAAACAGCCAACGTCTGGGTTCCATCTATCAAGCAAAGGAGATTTTTGTTTATAAACCCACTCACCTTCTTGCAGAACCCTATCTGCCTCCCTTGTGTGCTCAAAATAAAACAAAATTAGGGAGCCTCCCAAGAAGGACAGAGATAGATACCCTTTTAATCACCAAAACTCCCTAGCCCAATCCTTTAAAAGGGTTAAAGATGGGGTCTCATCCATGGATTCTCTCCAACTCCCCACTAAGCACCAATTAAGGTGATGAATTGAAGGCGTTAACATCCCCAAGTAGTAACCACACCGAATCAAACTCGCTTCCCCGAGGCACTCCCCCCTCCTTAGCCAGCGAGGTATCAGTCCTAGTCACAATATGTTCCATCTGAACAGTGAGAGCCCTAACATTTAACACAACAGCTGATTCAGACCGAGACTTCACCCCACAACTTCTCAACTTCTAAGCGAGAACTGACCACCCTCCCAATAGCCCCTTACCTTCAAGGAAGATCAAAACAACCTCTTTGCTTCCACTAAAAAGACTAAACACAAAGTTGAATTTTTAACCATGATAAATGAAAGGAACTTAGGCTTTATTTCTCAAAAATAAATAAATAACAAGGTTGAATTCCAAGAATGAGCAAATTTTTTTAGAGACTGGATTGCATTAAAGCCACATGGAAGTGCAAGAAGCATCCTTTTCAATTTCTTATATAGGATGGGATTGCATGAAGCATCATTCAACCCAAATTATATGACCCAACTTGGCATCAAGCCACATAATATCCTAGTTTTATGACTGGAAAAACTATGAATTTCATAAAATGCAAGAGTTATGAAGTGCGGCAAACAAAGGTAGGCACTTATGGGCATTTTTCCTAACTATGATGTTGGAGAACTTGAAAAAGGAAACATCTTTTTCCCCTGCTCCTCCACAATCCTCTAAAATGTTAAGGTCCATTCTCAGTCCATTCCTTTTTGTTTAAATAGCATATCTTACAACCCATACACATAGGAACTGTAGTTGGATAGCACTGAGCCATTGGAACACTTTACTATTCAATGCAATTTGTCATTGGTTTCAGTGATTCAAATTTGTACAACCCATGCATATACAATTGTTATTTGTGTTATTTATTCAAAGAAAAACATATCTATGATAACCAACAGAAGTTTGACAGTGAAGGCCAAATATCTCACCACATACACGCTTTGATAATTTTGCCAGCTCTGCTGCAGCAAGTTTGGCCTTTTTGCCAGCAAGTTCTCTTCTTTCAATTGCATCCAAACTCCACTGCCACAAAGAGGGGAAAATATGAGTTACCAATATTTAGATGAAATATAAGCAATTTTTTTTGTAAGAATTTAAAAAAAAAATAAACAAGCCTCCTAAAACTGAAACATAAATCTATTTCCTTTTTATATAAACATATCTGAGACTGACAAATTACCTCTTGGTCATCCCTCTGGCAGGCACAAATGAATACATCCTCCAAGATAATGATGATGGGATCCCAACCAAGCTTTTTCCATGGAATTTTGATGCTTAACCTCCCAACCCGACCTATCAAAGAAATTCACATTTGAATGCAGTTAGTAAGAGAAATATGAACTCCCAAGTACTTGGGAACAATCCAGCAAACATCTTCGAAAGGAACTGCCATTGGTCTCCATCTTTCATTCCTTCTCTTTTATGGGCACAAAAGTAGATTATATTTAAAAAGCAACTAATAAAAAGCGGGGATGCAGCCAATGTACATACGATGTATACAAGCAATGAACAAATAATAAACAAAACACTTTAAGTGAACTACTCAATCCTCATATTGTTCGGAAAATCCAAAAGGACAAAAAAGAGAAGCTCATCACCACCCAAAAACAAAGTCTTGACAAGCATATCTTTCAGCTCCGTGTTTGCTTTTGATAATGCTGAGTTATTGGTCCAAAGGATGAAAAACTCTTTTGTTTGTAATTTATGGTCGTGGACTAGGGCATTTATAGATGTGGACTCTAGTTCACTTATTAGTTTCATTGATTGATTAGGTTCTAAATGAGGGCAGGTGATATTTTTTTTGTTCTTTCCCTCCCTTTCTTGGCTAAGTTTTTTGGCGGTCACTGTATACTCCCTATATACTTCAGGACGCTGTTTGGGTGTTTCCTTTTAATACATACTCTTTTGTTTTACCTATCAAAAAAATTATATAAATATATCAAAGATTGAAATATTCTTTTGTATGTAATCTTTGGTCTTGGGTCAGGGTTTCTTTAGTTTTGAGCCTTTCTTCTCTTGTAAGTTTTTTAGACTGGTTAGGCTCTAAGTAAGGAAAGATGGTGTTTTGCTTTCCTTTCCCCTTAGGGGTGTGTCTTTGGGCTTGATTGTATACTCCCTGTATACTTGGAGGGCACTGTTTTTTGTGCTTCCTCTTTTCGTTTAATATATTTTCTTTTTATCTATCAAAAAAAAAAATTATATATATATATATATCTTTCAGCTCCATGCAACAAGCTCCAAACCTTCGAATATTCTTCCTTTCTGCCCTTTCCAAGTGATCCAATATATACATAATGGAATCAACCTCCGACTGTCTTGCACTTTGCTCCAACAAAAGGAAGATACCCGCTGAGAACAATGTTTCTAAACAAATTGAGCAGTACCTAAGACAGGCTAAATTATGAAAACACTGTAGACCACAAGCTAGAAGTCCACTTGCAATGAATGAGAATATGAGCTGCAGATTCAAGGTCTCCTCACAGAGGCAACACCCATTGACCAAACTTCATCCTCTCTTCATGAGATTGTCTGAAGTCAAGAAATTTTCCCAAACCATTTCTCATGCAAAAGAACTTCCTTATTGGACCCCTCCAAAGAATATTTCCACTTCGTTGGACACCTTATCTTCTCAAAAGATACTAATGATATACAAATGGTAAGGAAAAAAATACAAATATATATCGGTTGAAAAGATGTATCCTACATGGAGAAATTTTACACAAAAGGATATAGGTCCTTCCTAGAAATGTAAAAGAGGTGGACTAGAGAGACAATAATCAAATAATACAGAGTCTCACCTCTTCCACTATATCTCCATCCCATAAAAACTCAGCTACTTCTCCGGTTCCAAATAGCCCAAAAAACTATGAACATTATCACTGTTCCCATAACTAGGCTTTTCAAGCCCCAAGCTTGGCAGTACCTACTACCAACCATCTATCAGCTGAATCACAGAATGGGTCCTTGAGACTTAGTGCAAGAGGTAAGGTCTTGGGATTGGAGCTATGGGAGGGTCCTGGTTCAAGTCACAATGAGGAGTAAAAAAAAAATGAAAAAACTAACCAGAAAAAAGGCTTACCCATCAAATAAAAAATCACAGAATTAGAGACAAACTCAAAAAATCCAGAACTGCTAAAGAACTTACTCAAAATATCAAGCAGTTACCCAATTCAGGATGATCCTTGCTAGGATACATCTATTGCACAATGTCCAATTTCAACATATCAAGTTGTTCACTGCTAGGTTCTTATTAACAGCTACTAAGCCTGTTGGATACATTTTATCCAACAGGTTCTCCAACAATCAAATTCTAAGACTTGTAAAATATATGCAACAAGGACTACAGACTAGGGCACTTCCCATCCTATTTAATAAATACCCGCACTTGCATCTTTCTCCATTGCCAAGTTTGTATCACATGAAAGGAAAATCTTTTTTTTTTATAGGCAATGATGTAAGTCATCTAAAAAAAGAAATAGAACAACAAAGTACACCGAAAGTATACAAAGAGGGCCAAAGAAAACAACAAAAAAAAAAAAAAAACAAGAAGCAACCAAGGCAGGATTACAAAAAGTACATACCTCCCTTAATAAGTACCCAACCACTCAACAAAATCTATTAGATACATTGAACCATCACCTATCTACAACTTTACCCACAAGAGAAGATTACTAAGGAACATGTTTTTCAAACTTTGGATAGACATTTGCTCATTCTCAAATCACCTTCGATTTCTCTCTTTCCATAGAGTCTAAAATATGCACAAAAGAGCAACTCTCCATAACTTCTTCCAATTGTTACCAACAAAAAGAACCATACCACTCTAACAAGTCTCCCTCACCATGCCTACCTAAACAAAGAAAACAATAACTATGAAAGAACCCTTACGCAATGACAATGGAGAAGGATATGATCAATTGACTCTTCATCCATTCTAGATAAGAAGCATCTATTGCCTACTGTCCACCCTCTTTTCTATAGTTGGTCAAGACTCAAAACCTTTCCCCAACAAGCTTTCCACCCAAAGAAACTTGCTTTAGATGGAACCTGAGGATTCCAGATGACCTGTGCTCAAAAAGAAGTTGAGCTCTCCTTCTCTAAGTTAGCATAAAGAGACTTCTTTGAGAATGTTTCTTTCATCAAAATCATCCACACTGCCCTATCTTCTTCTCCATTCACCAACATGCCTAACATTTTAGCAAAAAAAATGTTGTATGTTTTCAAGCTCCCAATCATTAAGATTTCTAGTAACACAAAGGTTCCAATAAACCCCGCTCCCCTATCTGCTCCCACAAATCTTATAGAAATAAAATTTCAAGTAATCCAGGTTTAATCTAAACCTTTAGTATGTTTTAATCAGGGATCGACTTGGGGTCTGTGCGTCGTGCCAACTGCAGTCTCCTAAAAACACATTATTAGTTTCCTATTTCTAAATTCTAATAAATTGAAAAACTAGGTAAGATATCCACAATATTAGGAAGTTTTAGAAAGCTTCATCTAAAATAAAAATCTATCATGAAAACAAAGCATCTTTACGTCTGAAAAATGTAGACCATGCAATTATAACTACAATAGTAGACCATACCACTAATAGTAACTCTACAAGAAAAGAGAAAACAAAAAATCTATTCATAGTAGCAGTAATGAGATTGCAATACCTTGTTTTAGAGCAAATGGCAACTGGAGGTAATCAAAGGCTTCAAGAATCAGCTCTACATTCTCCAATAATACTTCTTCTGCAAAAAAATAAAACTACCTTTAGTGCTCTAGAATTTTGTTATCATGTCATTGAGCCTGCCCATAAAATCTATCAACATATAATGCAAAGCTCGTAATCATGAATACTCAGTAGAACTGCACAATTAAAAAAAAAATGGAATGATGAAAATTTTTAATAATTATAGAAAATAGAAATATCTATCCTTGTAACTTTGTTTCTTTATTAATACAGGTAATAAGCACTGCATTAAATAAAAGCTGATTTGCACACAAATGAAGAAACACCAGAGCTAATTTTACAATGGTCATGATTGTAAGAATGAAAATTTAGTCCAAATATCCCTAGAACTCAACTTTAATTCGTTCTAGAAACAAGTCTTAACCAATAAAGTTGATAATTTAAAATAAATAAAAACAAATAAATAAATAAATAACCATATCTCAACTGTCTAAAAAACCAATAAATAAATAAAAATTCAGAAACTCCAACTAGGCCCATTTTCAACCCAAGGGAACACTCTTAATCCAACTTAAAATTAATACAATAAAAAACATTTGTTTTCAAAAAAATTAAAAAAAAAATAAAATAAAATAAAAAACCTTTAAGAAAATAAAACACTAATAAACCACTGATACAGTAACTTGAGCAGTACCCCTCTACAGAAAATTGCTGTAATCTTGCAGGGCGGCTAATTGCTAAATCCTAAGTTATTTTTCTAAAAAAAAACCCCACTTAGATTTATATACCAATAATTAAACCAACTGGTAAAGTCTCATTACAATGATCCAAGCACAGAAAACAAACATTATCAACATATTAGAGATTTTCAGATTGAGCTGAACCAATAAAAAGAAATTTGGATTAATCCAAGAAAGAAGGAACGGAGAAATTAATTATTGTACCGTTCCAGAGTGTGATCTTGAGCTGCTCCTTTTGGATGTCTTTGATGTATCTACCTAGATAGCCCAAAAGCAACTGACGAACGAGTCCTTCGAACATTGCCGATAAACCCTATCCAGTCTTCCAATTTTCAGAAATTGGGATTTTCCGTTGAGGGTTTCATAGGAGTAGATAGATTGTAATCCGCCATGGGGATGAGTTTATCACGATGATGGTTCGGAGTTTGCTCTTTTGTGAAGATATCAGCGAAGGAGATCCTCCACAACGGCCAGAATCGGCCCGCTTTCCCGATTTTCCACAGTGACTGTAAGTTACGAAATTTCGGTGAAGCTGCCGAAAAAGAAGCGATTTCCGACGCCGAAAAATCTACGCTAACGGCACTGGCCGGAGGTGTACGAGAACAGGTTAGACGACGAGGAGTTGCAAAGATAGAACTGGGTTAAATGAAATTTTCGACTTTTGTGTGGCCGAAAATTTAGGGTTTCCCACTCATGAAATAGCATAATATCGCCGAGACAGTGTACTATCCTTCTCGGCTTCCCCCACTCTGTATTTTGCTATTTTGCCTATGTCATACTTCTCGCAAGTTGCATCTGGCTTGAACCCTTCCTCCCAAACAACTCATTTTGAATTTTGGCCGCTCCCCAACACGTGAGAATTTTCCTCCCTCTTGTGTCACCTCATAATCGCTTATTTAACATCTTTTTTAAAAACAATGTATATTGATTTCATATAAAACAAAATGATAATTTAGATGACTTTAGATTCTTTTTTTCTTTTTTTTTTTAAGAATAAGACTAATAACTACAAAAAAAATAAAGATGCATTTAAATTATTATTTATGTAATTCTACATTTAAAATTAAATCCATAGTAATAAGTGAAAATGATTTATAACTTTTTCTCGTTCGTCCAAATTGAAAAACTTATGAAAAGTATAAACATATTATTATTTTAATATTTTTATATGAAAATTAAATAATTTTAAAATATACAAATTTTTAATAAATTTAATTATATTTAATTTTCCTTCATATTTTTTATACTTAAACCAAATATAAGAAAAAAATTTGGCATTTTTTTTATTTCCTTTGTACTTTTCAATAATGAAACATAACGAAGAAGTTATAAAGTTTATGATGCCTAGTACCTCAAAAGTCATTTGATTTTCAATCTTGATAAAATCATTTATATATATTTAAAAGCACTAAATACTCTAATGTCATGTGTATGAGAATAAATAATGCAAATAGATATTTTGTTTTTATTTTTATTTCTCCTTTACGGTCATGTTTGGTATATAGGAATGAGGAATGAAAATGAAAATTTTCTTTCCATTTTTATTTCTCCTTGAATAGGAATGAATTTGGTGATTCAAATTCTCGTATTTGGATGCATATGGAAATGAAAGGTTATAATGATTATTTGTGTTCATTTCAATATTAACTAATGAGAGTGAAAGAAAAATAAATAAATTGACAATAATATCTATACATATAAATTAAAATAATTTTTTATTCTCATTAAAAAAATATAATAAAAAAAACATATCTGAGTGTTTTTTTCCTAAATAATAATAAATAAAAACCTATTTGGGCTTGTGATTTAAGAACAATTTTTTAAAAATTAATATCATTGTTTGTTTGTAATTATTGAATGGATTTCAAAAACAAAGTAATAAGTTTAATAACTTTTAAAAATAGTATAAGCAATTATTAAGTTTAAATTATTATTATTTATTTTTAACAAATTTAAAACTAGTCACTCATTTGTAAAGTCTAACCTAATTGAGTACTATTTGTTATTCAATAATTAGAGTAAAATATTTTGAATGCATTTGATTTGAATTTGATATGAAATTATTTTAATATAAATACGAAATTGAAAAGTTTTTAATGTTTTAGCATGTTTAAACTCAAAAGTTTTTTATGAGAGGATTATACATTATATTTCCTATTTACAAACATAATTGAAAATGTTTGATCCATTAAATTATATTAATATTTTCCTTATTAGGCTTTGAGCTCATCCCCTTCCATTGACGATTTTTCAAGTACTCTTAGTTTCGGACAAGGAGTGATGGTTAGGATGGAAAATTATTTTTATTAGGATTTTGGTTTAAACTTTCCTCCTTGTAACTGGTGAGGATTAGGTGAGGGGTAGCTACCCCTCGGGCCCTAATTGGTTCCATCCTTGGTGGTAACTTTCAAAGGTTGATAACATTCACCTTGTTGAATGATAGATACTAATTCATAGAAAGCCCACATATAATGAATAGTAGGTCCTATATCCAAATTATAGTATCTCATTATAATATCATAAGATACTGGAGTAGAGTTAATTATTTGTATTAAGATGTTGAGTCAACTTCAACATTTGATTTGAAGGGAACTCATATTTTCTTATGGGTCTTAGTGATCCCCACTCAAACTTATGTTCCATGGTGACATGATTTATGAGGGCTAATTGTGTTCTTTGTTCACATGTGTGTATAGGAGTATTTGGGTAAATGCATAAGGTTGTGTGAGAGCTTGTAAATGGTATTTCTCAACTAAGCTAATAATTGATTGAAACTCAATAGAGTAAATTAATCAATTAAGACCAAAGTAAAATAATTTAAGTGACTTAAACCTATGATAGACTCAAGTCACTTAAGTCTACAGGAAGCCTATATAAACCATTTGATAAAAATCTTTGATTTAAACACAATAGATTCAAGCAAAAGAATCACAAGTATAAAGAGATAGGGTTAGAGAAAGCAAACTCAAATTTTATAGTGGTTCGACACCCCTTGCCTACGTCCACTATTCTCAAGCTCCTAACCAAGTGAGGGTTTCACTATACTTGAAGCTTCAACCAAGCTTCCAACACCCTTACGCCTGGATTTTGGCTCAAATGGGCTCTTACACAATCCCTTGAAGTTTCTTCTCACTTGAAGCTTCTAACTCTCACAAAAATACTTAAGTACAACTTTAAACTTCTCAACCTAGCTCAACAAAAGCTTAAATACAACTCAAAGGCTATGAAGAATCACAAGGGTGCACTAAGGAATATGAAAATGGAGATTTAGTGCAATAAGGAAATAATGAGAGCTTTTTAGTGAAGAACAGGTAGGTAACAAATAAATGCAGGTGTTCTTGTACTCATAAATGAAGTGGAGTTTTCAATTTATAGATTTCTAGCATTGGGAACCAAAGTGCTAAAAAGTAGCCTTAATCGGTCGAGTAAGGAGTTGATCGTTTGATTAGCCGTTGGGCAATAAATGCATGGCAGGTTATCGTTAGGCCTCGATTGGGCCTTGACTGAACCTTGACCAGGAAGACATAGTAATCAACCAGGAATGCAAGGCTATTGAAAGAGAGAGGAGATTTTTGCATCTCTTAACCGTCCCTCGATCGGGAAAGTATAATCAGTCGACCGGTACCCTAACCGGTTGAGTCGGTCGACTAGTGTCTCGACTGGTTCACCATTTTTGGCCTGAAAACCTATCATTTTCTATTCCTTTTACTTATAACACTTAGGCAAAGTCTTTAGGTAAATGAATATGCCAATTTTGAAGTGATTTGCCTAAGGTTCATATATTAAAACTTGGGTTTTAATTGAAATTTAACTTTAATGCATAAATTGAGTTTTTAAAGATGCATGAAAAGATGTGAAAATTCTAAGGGTGTTAGCCCAAGGTTTCTCCTAATCGGGTTTTGATGATAACAAACCATGGTTAAGTGACTAATTTGTTTAATGGTTAAAAATCTCAGGCATAAACTCGAAAATTCATCAAATGACCAAATGGATACAAGATCGAGACGTTTGGAAGACTTGTGATCATAGGAAACTAATGTAAGATGAATGCATGAGTGCACTTAGGATTTTCACACGTTTCATGAACTTACAAAACTCGGTTTATTCTTTAAAACTTCGATTTCATTAAAACCCGAGTTTTTAACTAATGTACCTTAGGCAAAATGTTTTATAATTGGCTTAATAATTCACCTAAAGACCTTGCCTAAGTGTTAGAAAAGAAAGGAATTAAAAAAAAAATAGGTTTTCAGGGCCAAAAAAGCTCAACTGGTCAAGGTTATGGCTAACTGGCTCAACCGGTTGAGGAACCGGTCGACCGGTTGTGCTCGTCCGGTCGAGGGATGTCAAAAACTTTCTCTCTCTCCCAATGGCCTTCTCTTCTCGGTCGAGGTGATTCTTTTCCCGGTCGAGGTCCGGTCGAGGTCCGGTCGAGGCAACGGTAACCTGCCAAGCATTAAATGCTCCAACGGCTAGTGAACCAGTTGACCCCTAACTCGACCGGACGAGGTTACTTTTTGCTGTTTTTGACTCCCGAGCTTAGAAACCTATAAATTGAAAGCTCCACTTCATTTATTGATAAGAGAACACTTGCATTCAATAGTTTACCTACCTGTTCTTGATCAAAAAGCTCTCATTTCTTTCATAGTGCACTAAATCACCACTTGCATATCCTTTAGTGCACTCTTGTGTGTCATCCTAACTTTGTCTTATATTTGAGCTATCCTTAAGCTAGGTTGAAGGATTATTTCTTGTAAAAATCTGAGTGTTAAAGCCTTCAAGAGGTTTGAATCTTGAAGAGATTGTGTCAGAGCCCATTGGAGTCGGAATCCAAGTGTAAGAAGATTAGAAGCTTGGTTGAAGCTTCAAGTTAGTGGAACTCTCACTCAGTTAGGAGATTGAGGAGAGTGGACGTAGGCAAGGAAGTGTTGAACCACTATAAACCCGAGTTTGAATTCTCTAAACTCTATCTCTTTATCTTGCTTATATTGTGTTTGAATTTGTTGTGATTGAAAAGATTTTAAAAACCCAATTCCCCCCTCCCCCCCCCCCCTTTTGGATGTTTTTCTTAACTAAGCATAGCCTTTGTTTTCTCAAAGGGCACCCATGCATTCATCTTCAATATGTTTCTTATGATCGAAGGGTCTTCCATTTGTCTTGATCTTGCATCCGTTAGGTCCTTTGATGAATTTTTTGGACATCCTTTTGAATTTCCAAACTAAAATCTGAAATTTTTTATAATTCAAACCAATTAGCAACTTCATCGTGGTTTGTTATAATCAAAACACGATTAGGAGAACCCTTAGGCTAACACCATCCCTTAAAGGTTTAAGGTTTTGCTTTTTACCACTCTCGTCTTCAAATCTCCAAACAGAAAAGAATCGTAACCACCAATACTCTTAGAGGACTCCACCCCTCACGTATCAAGATATAAAAGAAGCCATCATGTGAAAGGTTATTGAATTTGTAAGATCTATCAGATGCATTGTGCTAGGAATTGATTTTGGAATATGCATATTTGAGGTAAAGAATATCTTTCTATATCTAAATGTTTTTATATGTACATTGCTTCCATTACTTAGATCTAGAAAGGCTTAGGGAATTTTAGCATGCATCTTAATGATCTAGGGATAGGAATTAAACAATCTAAATATTCCCTACACCTTTACATGTCTTTGAAAATAGTTTACTAAATCCCAAGTAACCAAGATATATTTGTGCCCTACAATCTCGAGGGAAAGACCATACATCAATGGGACATTCATGGCCTTTAATGTCATGATTTGTTGATATTGTAGAAAATGATTTTCATGGATTTGGTGTTCTACCAAATAAGTTGAATTTTAGGATAGCAAATCCTTGAAGTGGCTATTGAATCATGTTTGAAGCATAAAAAGAATCTTAATAATTTTATCCAATATGCTTGTGACATTTGGTATCTTTATGTCCTTCTTGAGGCCTTATTCCCATCATTAATGAATCTACTGGTGTTCATAAGTAAGATCACGAGTTTCATGATTAGTTGAAGAGAACAACAACTCCCCAATTGACTTCGTTGATACTTTTCAATGATTGTGGTAGCTATCTAACTGATCCTATGAGAGAAGAGCATTGGAATCAGTGAGCTAGGCACTTTCTCATCTTATGCTAGCCAAAGTTCATTCTCTTGTACCACCTATTCAATGATTCTAAAAAAGGCCTTCACGATCTGCATGTTGCATCCCAAACTGTTATTGCAAGACACAATTATTCTTCCATGATAAATGTCTTAGCATTCTCAATGATAAAAGTTGTTTTATTTGAACCATTTCTAACTCTTTTATGAACTAACAACCATCAATCATTAGATTGGGGTACAAGATGACTTTTTTCATATTGATATTTTAAATTAAAATTATTAAAGAATAACTTAAATTTTATTTTTAACTATTGGATCCAAAATGAAAGCTTTAATATTGTATGAATTATATTTTTTTTCCTAGAATATAGATGTAATAGTATAAGAAATATATTATGTATATGTGCAAGAAGAGAATATAAAAAGACTGAAATAGAAGCGTTGGTTTGTGAATAATATCTTGATTTTAATATGAATAGAATGATTGCAATACATTATTAGCTAATTCAAATAAAAAGAAAAATTATGTATTAAAAGGGATGAATACCATAAATATTTTTTTTTCAAAAGGTACCTATACATTTTCCTTGATTTGGGTTTGGGGGATAACAAAATAAGATTAATGTTTCAAATATTTCAATCAACTTACTTATTTGATGTTTTTAAGAAAAGCATGTTTAATTTAAATCAATTTAGTGCTCAATCAAAATCAATGAAGACTTTACATTATTCAAACCTTATGAATGGTTAAAAATCAATGTAAGGTTTCTCTTATTAGTGCTCTTGAGTCTTTTAAAATCATTTATGCAATTATAGTTTTCAAAATCATCCATATATGTTTTTAAATTAAATACACTTTTGTAAAATTAAATGATTTTATGTTTTTAAATAAGATTTAATATGAATTCTTTCAAAAACATATTGAAACGGTTTATATATTGGTATAAAAGCTTTCCATTAGGGTTTCCAATTTTAATCCAATCTCATTTTTACAAAATTACTTCAACTGGTAGAGGTGTAGGGGAGAATTGTTGCTCAATTGATTAAGCTCTAGTTCCCAATGATCACATGTCAAAGCATTAAATGTCTAGTGATTAGTCAACCAATTGAATCGACTACTTGAGCAATTGAACCAAGTTTTGGGTTCTGGGGTCCCCGAGATGCTCAACTATATATTGACAATTTTAAGAGCTTTTATGAATAAAAGGCGTTGAACATTCAATTGCATACTAGCCAAAATTTTCATTTAAAGCTCTTTTAGTGTATTCATTCATTCGTTTGTAAATCTTTATGTGCACCTTCAATCATAAATTTTTCTTGTATTGTGAGCCAAACTTACTTCACTATGTTTGAAGTTTCACTTTAACTTTCATTCCAAATTAGTGAGAGTAGTGGTATTCAAGTAAAGTAGACTGCTTGACATATTTTATAAAGGTTCATTGGAATCTTGAAATCTAATTTATAGTGCAACATCCATAGTTTTTAATATTAATATTTTTCAAGTTTCCTTTTAATTACCTCTTTTTTAAGGAAGAACATCACCTTCTTGCCTATCTCTTACCAAGAACGAGGTATTCATGGTAGGCAACTAAGCACGAGGTGTCTAAGGTGGGCAACCAAGCATGAGGTGTCTAAGGTGGGCAACCAAACATGAGGTATCTAAGGCAAGAAACCTAACACAAAGCGTCTAAGGCAGACAACCAAGCATGAGGTGTCTAAGGTAGGCAACCAAGCATGAGATGTCTAAGTTGTTGCACTTGCCAAGTAATTGTAAGGATTAAGCACATGACACATGTCACACCTGCTAAGTAGTTGGAAGGATTAAAAACGTGCCATGTATCTCACCTACCAAGCTGCAAGGATTAAGCACGTGACACATGTCGTCTCCATGTAATAAGGAAGACACTAATCACTTCCCTTTGATCGACACCTAGCAACGAGTCACCTAGGTGTTTACTTGCTTAGGTTCCTATAAATAGGGGCATTCGCCCACCAAGAACGGAAACTAGAGAAGTATGAAAAGCTCTTATGGTGGTACTATTCCAAATGTTGGATCTTTGAGTCCTCGTAATAGATGTAGTGTGATAATTCCACTCTAAAAGGTGAGTGATCTTATAATGCATGATTTTATATGTTTTTAGAATTATATATCTCATGTTTCAAATGTTATATATGTATTCATTAGTTTTTTTTAAAAAAAAATATCTTGAGATATTCTTGAAAATATGTTGGTCAAATGTTATGTTAATGTTAAATATGTGTTCTTTACATCATTGATATATATGGATACAAATAGTTATAATGATTTAGTAATCATGAAGAAATGGGTATGGTTTAAGGAAACTTTGTCTAAGGAGGCTAGGTTTTAAGTAGGACCATTGTGACTCCTCTAGTCTTTCGTGGGAGCCTACCTAATACGTACTATTCATTGAATATCACTAGTACTGTCATTGTGGTACTTTACATTATTACTATGAAAGTGATTGTAATATACCTTGGACCTATATTGTGTTGTAGAGATGGCGGGGCGTACTATAATCGATTGACCAAGTGATCTTTTGTGCTGTGAGATGAAGAGGCACTGGAGCAATTTGTATGAGAAGTGCATCAAGAGATGTAGGGGCACTGTGTATATAAGGCACCATGATATGTGAGACATACGTTGTCTGCAAATGCATATGTCATATGTAGATGCATATGCGAGACATATGTCATCTGTGGATGCATATGTTATATATGCCGATGGATGAAGGGGCATTGTAGTAGTTATATTGCATGATATTGGGGTGTGCCGAGAGTGGAGTGGCACCATAGCCATGGATTATGCATGTGTTTGATTGATTATACATCGGGTTATCGATATTGTATGCTCACTTGATTGTTATGCTCTATATTATATATGTTAAGTGTTACATGCATGATAAAAACTTTTTTTTCTATCTTGGATTGACCATCTTAAAACTTGCATTATATGATCATTCACTAAGTTATACTTTGTAATTTCCTAAAATTTTCATATGAGGACCTAGTATAACCAAATACTGAACAAGTTTTAAAGGACGGATAACAAGGCATATAACCAATGTTGCCCTTTTCCTTTTTGGTTCTTTTGGATAGACTGCTAGCATGTAGCCATTTCCTTAAGTATGCACAAATTTTGGTCCCTTAAGTCCCACCTTGGTATACTAAAAGCTTTGTATATCAAAAGAGTAATAATTTTATAGCACCTTTAATATGCTTCCTTGTGCTGCTTTGACATAGTTTATTTGATCACAAATTAAATTCCTTTTGTAGGATAATATCCCCGTCTCAGTTTTTAAACTAGAGAGGAGACACTGTCGTGCGGGGATGGCGCTTGCAAGGGCCGGTTGTCACATGTAGTCATTGAAAGTTTTGATTAAAGCCTATGAGAATGCTATAACCTTGACTCGAATAAGAATTTGAGGAAAGTGGTTATAACCAGGTTGTTGGATTACTATAAATCATGTTTGTAATATCTCATTTTTATTCTATTTGTATTTGTCTATTGCATTATATTTATACTTTGTATTAGTTGATTTTAATTTTAAAATGTAACCAACACCCAATTCCTCGATTTTGGGGTGTATACTTTAGATTTAAGTTATCTTATTTTCACAACAATAAAAAATGGATTAAGTATTTTAAAATTTAAAATATAGATGTGATTGTATGAGAAATGTTTTATATATGGACAAAGGATATAAAAAAAAATTGCATTGAAGGAGTTAGTTTTACAAAGGTTATGTTTGGTTTCCTTAAAATATTAAGGAACGAGAAAGAAATTAAGAAAAATGATTTTTTAATACTTGGTTTATTATAAAATTACAAAAATTAAGAATAGTTAAAATTAACAAATAATTTATATATTTTCAAATTATTTAATGTTTATAGGAAAAACCAAATAATTGGAATGCATAAGAAAATATTATATAAAAATAATTTATTAATTTTAAATATATTTTTATGTTTTTTGCAACGTTTTAAAAACTGGACCGGATCGGCCGATCCAATCGGTTTGACCATTGATCAGTGGCCTTTCCGGTTCGATCCCTTCCTCTAAACCGTTTAGCTATTGAACTGGTCACAAAAAGTCTAAACTGATGGTTGGACCGATAAACCGGGTGAGTCGGACGGTTATTCAAGAATCGAACAGTTGAATGACCTGTTGATGGCAAAATTCCCCTGCTACAGTAGTCATGACCAGCAACAGAATCTTGATCAACGCGTTACAGTGAATCCTCCTTCTTCCTGCAAAAAAGATGTCCGGATGGGTTGTCCGGACACACCCTCCGATGATTAAATTAGTATTTTGGAAGCTGTTAGAAAAAATAGGGTTTTCCTTTGGGAGTATTGCTCCGTGATTTTTTTTGTCAAGGATGTTTATCCCTTAGCAGGATGTTTATCCCTTGATGCTTATCTCTTTCTCTTTTTTTTTATCTCTTATCCCTTACCTTCCTGAGAGTCTCCTTAGAGTTTATATACGAGTCAGAAAGTATGGCCTCGCTGTGCTAGCGGGTCCCATCGTCATGATTACGGCTCATAAAGTGGCGAAGTAATCATGATGTTTCTGGTGCGAGGTGACGGTTGTCAGGAAGATATTTAAGCGGTGGATGTCGCCTCAATTTATGACTTTAAATATCGGGGATGTGTCAGAAGACCTGAGAAGACTTGGGAATGTCTTGTCGAATGTATCTTGCATTAAAGATGAGTGACAGCTCATGAGACTTGATCGTTAGTATTGTCGGTGCTTTTTTATTGTGGGCGGAAATGGATCCGGCGAATCGCGAGCGTCTGACGAGCCAAGCTGTCTAGGTAAGCGTCACCAGAGTATCCGAACATGTCTGTCCGGGGAAGTTGAATCATCCTCCTCTCCCATCCGGCGGAAGGCGCCGGATGTGAAATATTCGGAGAAGGTGGAATGTCGATCGGACATAATTACGGCTGTGAGACATCTGGATAAGATAGAACGTCAGCCGGACATAATTCCGGATGTGAGACATCCGGGTGGAATGTCGGCGGAGAAGAATTCCGGATGTGATATACCCGGGTAGAATGAGCGATGCAACGTGTCGCAAGGAAGAGAGAGACACGTGGCATATTTTAGGGAGGATCCCACATGACCCCTATTTTTTTTTTTGTTCAAAACAACCCCTTTGCTCATTAACCTCTAAGTCTCTAACAACTTCCACCTCCAATCCACCAAAAGGACGATATCGGTGACTGGCTGATGTCCACTGGCGTGGTGAGGCTAGGTGGGATGTGAGAGAAAATGTAAGAGAGAGATTGTGAGCTATAAGAGAGAGAGAGAGAGAGAGAGGAGAGAGAGAGAGAGAGAGATGATGAGATGAGAAGGAAGAAGGGGGTGTTGGTCGGGGTAGTGCCCGTAGCCGCATCGTTGACGATGGTTGACGAGAGTGGCAGTAGTGGGGGCCGATGATGACAAGTTGTAGTAGGTGTGGTGAGGGAAGAAAGAAGAAAGAAAAGAAAGAGAAGGGAAAGAGGGGAAATGAGGGTGGTTGATGGCAATTAAGGCTTATTTTTGAATGAACGGTTAGGATGAAGCCTAAAAATGGAGGGTTTAGTTAGTTCTCTAAAAATGGATATAAAAAAAACGAGTTTGGACGTTAGACCAAATAAAAGGCCAAAAAAAAAAAAAGAAGATTAAAAACCACAATTAAAAATGAACTTGAAATAATTGTTGAGGTTTATAATTATATATATCATATTTAATAAAATTTAAAATATCAATATATTTATATTTGTCTTTATAATTTAATTTAACATATCAAATATAAAAATAAAATAATATTAAAAATTTTAATTATATGTATTTTAAATTTCTTATAAATATTTTTTATTTTATATAATATATAAATTATATATTTATGACGTCACCCGTTTGACCACGGTTAGACCGTTGGTTCGACTAGTGAACCATTCGTGAACCGTAAATCGATAACTTTTCCAGTTCAATGACAGTCCGATTATGAAAACATTTGTTTTCTACTTTCATTTGTGTGCAAGAAATCAACCCACTTACGCTCTGTGCCAGCCCAAAGCTCAGCCCATTGTAACCGACTCACTCCTAAATGCCTAAAACACACACTGGTCACGACTTTTACGCCATGTTTGCTTGCAGAAGGCCCGGTCTCACTTTTCACATTAGCGTTTAATCATTTCTTCTCCAAAAGCTGCTTTTTGATCGATCTCTCAGTTTAAGGTACTTCTGCGTTCTCCATTCCCAAATTATTGAATCGGCTCTTAGGTTAGATGGATGCTGAGAAAATGATGACAAAATGAAAGAAAGTGAGAGAGATAACACAGGAATCTAAGCGTGGTTTCACTTATTTTTCTTCGTTTTCTTGTTAACCAAACAGAGGGCTCGGATTTCACTGAGTGAGTTTTGAATTATGGGGTTTCTTTTTGAACAACTGTGGAACTTTTGCGAGTTCGGACAACAGCTCGGACTGAAATTTTGTTCTTGTTAGATGTGCAGTCTTTGTTATCTGGGAATGTTTTCTTGTATAAAAAGGAATTAAAAGTTTGAATTGTAAAATTTTCATCAGCGAGGATTTGGAAATACAGAAAAATGTCATTTTACCGTTTGACTTAGTTGACCCGAGGGTTGTTTTTTGGGAAGCAAAAGATTAGAAATAACATGGGTCATTGCCCCATTTTCTTGGAAATCGAACAGGGGGCTAGGGTTTCTCTTTGAATGCTTCTAACTTGTCAATGCTTTTTTTTTTGAACATCTTTCCAACTTTGTTTGGTTTCCCATTCCTCTTAAGGTTTTTGGGTGCGAGGCTGTCGTTCATGTTCGTGAGTCATAATCGGAGCAAAAAGGATATAAATGCTTCCGTCTTCCTTGCAAAAAATACTTTGTTTCTATGGATGTCACCTTCTTTGAAGACAAGTCATACTTTATCCGAACTTCTCTTCAAGGGGAGAAAAGTAGAAGATCAGTTTTGGTTTGTTCTACCTATGCCTGTGCCCGAGAGTCCCTTGCTTGTGAGTCTTATATCTTTGCTACCAAAGAGTCAAAAGAAGGAGAGCGTGCTTGAGAAAAATGTCAGTGTCAATTGTGAGAGGAAGAGTGTGCCTATTCCCAGTGAACCACTGCAGATGTACACTAGAAGGAAGAAAATGGCTAAAAATCTTCCTCAACATGGCCAATCCTCTACTCTTGACATGGTGGAATTGAACCGTAGTGAGTCACAATTTGATTCTTTCATCAATAAGTGTGATCTTGATGTGCCAATATCCTTTAGAAAGGGTTTTAGATCTTGTACTCAACACCATATCGCCAAGTTTATCTCTTATCATAGATTAAATTCAACTTTCAAGGCCTTTACCGCTAACCTTTCCAATATGAATACTCTTAAAACTATTAAGGATGCTTTGGAAAGTCCAAAGTTGGAAGAGACAGTGATGGGGGCTTTGCACAAGAATCAGACATGAGATCTTGTAGAACTACCCCATGGTAAGAAGGTAGTGGGTTGTAAATGGGTGTTTGCAACAAAATTCAAAGCAAATGGAAGTATCAAAGATATAAAGCCAAACTAGTGGCAACAAGGTTTACTCAAACATATGGGATTGACTATTAGGAGACATTTGCATCAGTGTCCAAGATGAATATAATGTGGGTGCTCTTGTCTCTTGCATCCAATTTGGAGTGGCCACTATGCAAGTTAGATATAAAGAATGCTTTCCTCCTTGGTGATCTTGGAGAGGAAGTGTACATGGAACTCCCTCTAGGCCTTGAAGAAACCTTCGGAAGAAAAATAGTCTGCAAACTAAAGAAATCACTATGGTTTGAAACAGTTTCCAAGGGCATGGTTTGTAAAATTCACTAACTCAATTTGTAAGATAGGATATGTTCGAAGTCAAGGTGACCATACTTTGTTCTACAAGCATGTGGAGGGAGATAAATTTACAATCCTCATCATGTATGTTGATGACATAATATTAATTGGTAATGGCATGGTTGAAATGGAGCGGTTAAAGCGGCTACTTGCACAGAGTTTGAAATTAAAAGTTTAGTTAACCTTATATATTTCCTTGGAATTGAAGTTGCTAGATCAAGAAACAGAATTTTTTTTATCACATCGAAAATATATTTTAAACCTCTTGAAATATACTAGCATGTTGGGATGCAAGCCTAGTGATACACCAATAGATGCAGACCACAAAATTGGAACATCAACAGCATGTACTGCAGTTAATAAAAAAAGCTATTAGAGGCTAGTTGGTAAGTTAAGTTTCTTGTCGCACAGAAGATCCGATATTGCATTTATTGTGAGTGTTGTTAGTTAATTCATGCATGCTCCAAATGAAGAACACATGAATGCAATGGTGAAGATATTGAGGTATTAAATTGTTGGGGAGGGTCTTCTATTCTCTAAGAATGATATCTAGAGGTTGAAGCCTATTCTGATGCAAATTGGGTAGACTCTATAATTGATAGAAGATCTACTTCTGGGTATTGTCAGTTTATTGGAGGTAATTTGGTGACTTGGAGAAGCAAAAAACAAGTTTTGCCTAGATCAAGTGTGGAGGCAAAGTTTAGGTGTATGGAACAAGGAATTTGTGAACTAATGTGGCGAAGTTCTCAAATGAAGGAACTCAAAATAGCCAATGGAGGGTCTATGATGTTGTATTGTAACAATAAAGCAGCTGTTAGCATTGCTCACAATGCGGTTTAGCATGATAGAACAAAACACGTTGAGATAGATTGATGTTTCATCAAGGAGAAGCTGGGTAATGGTCTGATTTTTAAACCATTATTCTCAATGAAAGAACAATTAGCAGGCATTTTTACTAAAGACCTTCCAAGACAATTATTTCAATCCATGATTAGCGACCTGGGAGTGATAGATATATTTGAACCAGCTTGAGTTGAGGATATTATGCTTATTCTGTTGAGAGGACTATGTTATTTCCTGCTGTAAATGAGACTTAATTGTCGATACTTTGTTAATGTACTCTTAGAGATCAGAATGTTATTAGGTTAGGCTTGCTGCTAGCTGTTTTTCCTTATTGAGCTCTACTCAGTCATACTATTTTGTATTATTTTTAAAGTATTCTACTCATTCAGAAAAGTAAGAAAGAAATTTTTCAAAGCTCTCTTCAGCTTTCTTCAACATATATATATGTATGTATTTAAAAATTTTCATGCTTTGTCTTGTTTTGGTAGGTGAAAATGGATTATCCTCTTGAAAGCAAAATTGTGTCTTGTGTTGGTTTGGTTGGTGAGAAAGTTTAGAGTTTGTAATTAGTTGCCAATAAATTGGAGGAAATGCTCAGAAAGGGTAATCTACTCCAACATATGTGTTAATGTAAAATTGCTAAGTGAGAAGAATTTATGTGAATAGAAAAATCTCTTATTTGAATCCCTTTGTATTTCCCTGTTTCTTCTTCTGATAGATTATGGATGATCTAACAAACTCTAATTGTAGGTAACTTGTAATCTTGGAGCAAGATCAAATTCACAATGGAAGGACAAATAGGAGACTTGGAAGTAGAGAAACATGTTCAATACATTTTATCAGTTGAAAAGGTGCGTTTTGTTTTATTAGCAATCAATTATTCTTTTCTTTTTTGGTCATGCCATATTTAGTTGAATTTCAGATGATTTTGTTGTACTCAGAGGAAGGACAATTTTGAATCAGTGGTGATGGAACATCTAAGAATGAATGGGGCATACTGGGGACTGACTACTCTAGATCTTCTAGGAAAGCTGGACATGGTTGATGAAGATGAAATCATTTCGTGGGTAATGGAGTGCCAACATGAATCTGGTTTGTGAAGCTGCTATCATGGTTCCCTCATGGTATCTCTTTTTACTAAATTTTATTATAAAAGTGGATCACATGATAAGATCACACATTTTGTTTATGTAGGTGGTTTTGGGGGTAATGTTGGACATGATCCACATATATTGTATACTCTCAGTGCAGTACAAGTTTTAGCTCTTTTTGACAAGCTAAATGTTCTTGATATTGATAAGGTCTCAAATTGTATCCTTGGGTATATACAGTGGTGTGTTTTGAAATTTTATTCTAAATATGATGCTACGCAATGTTATTATCTTTTTTACATTGCCAACAATTCTTACTAACAAAAGCTCGTGTCACTACTGTTATCCATCTTCAATTTTCAACTACTGGACTTTGTTGATGGAACTACGAGCAGGTCAACTTGCAGATCTTTTTTTTTTTTTCCTTTTTTCCTTTTTTCTTTTTGCAGATCTTTTGCCCAAATATTGGCCATAAACAGACATTAACAAGCAGGTCTAAGAAATTTATATGTTGGCAAAATTGGAAATTTTGGTTTGCAATGTAAAACAGGGTAATTTCAGTCATTTTGTTGTTCTTGACCCTTGAGTTAGATATTGCGGGGCTGCAGAATGAAGATGGGTCATTTTCAGGTGACATGTGGGGCGAAATTGATACGCGGTATTTCTTTTGCCCCAGATCTTTTGTTATTCTGGCTCCATGCATCCTTTGAATTTAGTTTCCTTAAGTTGAGGAAGTCTTTAACTATATAAATTTTCTGTAGGTTCTCTTATATTGCAATCTGTTCTCTTTCTCTGTTACAACGTTTGGATAAAATTAATGTTGAGAAGGCAGTGAACTACATTGTGAGTTGCAAAAATCTCGATGGTGGATTTGGATGTACACCTGGTGCGGAGTCCCATGCAGGGCAAAGTATGTCATACATGTTACAATGGAGTTTTATTTTTCAAGTCTTCAATTTTTTTCTAGTATTGAACAATTCCAGCCTTTTTTTAGTGCTCCAGTGTCAGTTTTCTTTGTTTATTATACTCTTAAGGGTAGGAAAATCTTTCCATATAAGCAATTGCTAAACTCTTGCTAACGTGTCAAATTGATTGCCACTTTAATGTTATCATCATTTCATCTTGGTAGCATAAATGCCTATCCAGGAAAAAAAAAAAGTCAAAATCTGGGTAGCATAAACTTAGTCGAATGAATGTTCTGCAGATAATCCTTTTAGCTTCTTAATTAGATTTATTTTCCCTTAAACATCCTTCCATTTTTCAACTCTCAAAGTACCCTATAAGACTATATGTCTTTGTGGCAACCAGATTCCAAATCAGAATATATTTTTTCTTCTAGGATCAATATTCCCAGTGCCCAAAACATCCTTCCATTTTTCAACTCTCAAAGTACCCTTTAAGACTACATACCTGTGTGGCACCCAGATTCCAAATCAGAATACATTTCTTCTTCTAGGGTCAATTTTCCAGTGCCCAACCAATACTGATTAATGTATTCCAAATCCGCTTTATGCATTTATACGAAGTCCTATTTCACAACCAAAGGATTTGCATTTCAACCAAACAAAAATGTGACATTTTCTGATAAGAAACATGACTTTGATGAAACTATTGAAGAGCAACCTTCCTTGAATTTTGAAAAAAGTCTTGCAAAGTTATGTGTTATTTAAATTTAGTGGACACTTCTTAACTCTTGGATGATACTGATGTATGCATCCCACTCCTTACAAGGAATTTGGTAATTTTCCCTGTGAACTTGCAGTAATTAGTACCAAATTCTAACACCACTGTAACACATTTGCAAGAGCTATTCAGACTGTACCTGCACCCACTAATGATCTAAAATGGTGAGCTCTCCCAGTCGAAGAACCAACAAGCTGGAGTGAAAATTAGAAACCCAGTGTGAGCCTAAATAGTCTGTACGAAGTTGTTTAGTCAGCCAGATGCATGACTGATATTTTAATCATCTGAATCATGTAAAACATGATTGCGCACAACAAGGGTAGGGGTTGTTGGCTTTTGGGAATGAGGTGCTTTCACTCCAAAGGCTGAAACATTCTTTTGTATGTAATCTTTGGTCTTGGGTTAGGGTGTTTATTGTTTTGAGCCCTTTTTCTCTTGTTAGCTTTTTTGAGTGGCTAGGCTCTAAGTAAGGGTAGGGGTTGTTGTTTCTTTCCCCTTGGTTTCGAGTCTATGGGCTGCTTTTGTATACTCCTTGTATACCTAGAGGGCACTAGTTCGGTGTTTCCTCTTTCTGTTTATTATAATTCTCTTTACCTATCAAAAAATAAATAAATTGCACACAATAGACTTTTTATATTAAGATCTGAGATGTTGCTCCTTTCTGAGGCAGGTTTTGGTTCTGGGATGTTTTTATTGCCTTTATTTTACTATTTTCTTCCCTTGTTTCCATTTGGGGTATCTTGCATAGTGCATACTTTGTGTATCCAGGTTGAGCTCCACTTTTGCACCTTTTCTAATGCTATTATTAGTTGCTGCTTATTAAAGAAAATGAAGACTTGTAAATCCAATGAATAAAGTTTGCAACTTCATTTGCTTATTTTTTGACCTTATCAAAATTAGCAAATTATCTGTTGATTTCTTATGTTACCCTTAGAATTCATTTTCATTGCTAATAAAGAACTTGCACAATGGGAAAAAATGGTCCCTAGAACCAACTGTTATTTAGAGTAATTTATTTGATTGTGCTACTACATCATGTCTATATGTTCAAGTGGTTGAGAAAAGTCATCAATGGTTTCAAAAGCATCTACATATGTGTAATGTTTATGTTTTCAAACTAATCAATAGGTTTGGCTTGAACATTACAAATTGCTACTGCCTGTCCAAACTAGACTATAAAATTTGCTGTAAGTTTTATTTTGCCCCCATGATTGCAGTATTCTGTTGTGTGAGTGCTCTTGCTTTGACGGGTTCTTTGCATCATGTCAACAAGGACCTCCTTGGGTGGTGGTTATGTGAACGACAAGTTAAATCTGGAGCACTAAATGGTCGTCCAGAGAAGCTTCCTGATGTATGATTCTTTTTTTCTTCCATATATTTATTTATTTGTTATTTATTTTAGAGAAGCCATAATTTCCTATAAAAATCATTTTTATAGTTTTCTTACTATAAGTTCCTATTGTATCACTTCAGGTCTGTTACTCATGGTGGGTGCTATCAAGCCTGATCATGATTGACAGAGCTCATTGGATTGACAAGGAAAAGCTCATTAAATTCATCTTAGATTGTCAGGTCAGTTCTAAACTAAGTGAGCTGTTATTTAGATTCAGATAACCTACACAGAAATCCTAGCCCTTATTTAGATTTAGTTTAACTTAAAAAGGTGGTTAAAATTCTCAGTTTGTGGAAAATGCAGGATAAGGAAAATGGAGGAATTTCAGATAGGCCTGATGATGCTGTTGATGTCTTCCATACATACTTTGGAGTCGCTGGTATCTAGCAAGCTCTCTCCCTCTCTCTCCCCTCCCCCCCAATACACTTTCCATCTTTGGTCTGTGCTAATTATTTATATAAATAAATGCTCATGGAAGTGTGAGACAGGAAGTGTCCATTGTGTTCCCTTGATTCATCTAGAGCTATTTGGACTTGACTTTGAATGTGATTCATCTAATATTTACTCATTCATAACTTTATAGGAGTGAGATAGTGTGGGGTTCCACCAGAGAGGTGGGGTGGGAATTGGAGTGAAAAAGAAAAATTTTGAGATCAAGAAGTTGGACCTCAGATGAAATTTGCATTTAGCCTCTATTTTTTACCCTGCTATTTCAGCAATGGGTGGAGTTTACTCTTTCTATTTTTTGTTCCCATAGTCTAGTTCGTGGTCTGAAGCCCCCATCCTTGCTATTCCACATGCAGTGCTGGCAGGCAATGGTCTCAGACATCCTATTATGAAATGAGCTTGGTCTTGTTGTCGAGGAATGGAGCAAAATAGATATATATTTGTTTGACATGCTGTTACAAATATGATTATTTTCCCCTCTTCTCTGTTTGGTGTTAATGCAGGACTTGCACATCTTGAATATCCGGGACTGAAAGCTGTAGATCCAGCTTATGCTTTGCCAGTTGATGTGGTGAATAGGATTTTCTTCAGCAGATAATATGAGTTAATATACGTCCCATTTTTTAGCAGTGGTAAACCTTCAAACTTCTGCTTTTTATATTTTAGGAAGGTAAATTATTCATGTTACCAAAATAAAACTCACTTGGTTCTTCAGATATGAAGTTATCATTGTCACATTAGTTGTTCCCTAACTAGTATTGATTAATATCTTTTACCTTTTTAATGGAGGTATAAGTTTCTTCATTTGGTCCTTGTTCAATGAAGTTCTTTGGTAGTTCCTACTTTAATGAAACTGGTTCTGTCTTACTTTCTACAGACTACACTTATTGAGATCTCCCTCATATGTTAGTTATAAGCAGTGACCATCTTTTCTCTAAGAGAAGTTTTGGGTGAAAGGTTGAATATTTTGTAACTTCTTCAAAGATCTAGCCATAAAAATTTCAATTGTGGGAGAGGAGTGTTTTACTGTGCCAACATCCAATGCAAATAGTGATTGTGCTTTTAGGAAATGATAATTCTTTCTTAGAACTTGGAACAAAACAACTTTTTTAAGTTTTTAAATTTTACATTGAAATCAGTATGAAAAACTGTTGAAAGAAATAGAAAGAAGTGGCATCTGGGTAAAAGAAACACCACTATCCATATTTATGCCACACACATTTCATGTGCCCACAAATCCATTTGAGGTTTATGGGTTTGTTTAGTGGTGAGTTCTTTTACAGGACACATAGAAAATGTTTTGTAGTCTGCTACACCAAAATGTTATCCACATTCAATGGCATGTTTGTGGCTCACAAAGTTATGCTTATTTGATATCTTATATCTATTTAGCGAATTTAAATTTTTTTAGAAAAATGTAAAAATCAAGAGGCGGATTGACGTTTAGCAGCTGCTGAAACCGGCCCAAAAAGGCTTCCATTCCCTAAGAATCATTCCAGAAAGTCATAAGGAGCTCTTATTCCATCCAGCCATGCACTGGATAGACAGACGAGGAAGTGGTTCACATTATTTCAACTCTTCTTTGAGACCTCCATAACCATTAGGGAATTAGCATGAATGAGAAGTCAGAGCAAACCTCCAATACGGAGCAAAGAAAACAAACCAATACTGAAGCATAGGCAACCCTACCCTTGTAGATATTCAAAAGCTGGTGATCATGGATGCAATGGTTGCTAAATTTGAGGCTCTCCATATCACGGGAAAAGGGGTTGGCACTAATTTAGGGTTGGGCAGAAGATATGCTACTGAGGCTGATGAAGCTGTTGATTTATCTAAACTGCCAATGGTTGTCTGAGGGAGGGGAAAGAGAAACTGTTGGAAGATAATGAACTATTCATTCAGTGCCTAATGTCACAGGATGCTTCAAATGAGCCTCCTCATGGGTTTATATAGAGTCCAGGAAGCTTCTGGAGACTCCTGGAGCCATCTACACTAAGCCATTGGAGGGAAGAGTGTGGAAGGTTCTAGAGATGCCTAGAGATGTCCACACATCTCTACACTATGGTGGAGGGCATGAGAGGAGTCCAAGGTTTTCTAGAGAATTCTAGAGATCTCTTGTACATAGAATTGTGTAGGGTATTCTAGAATCTTCTTGATTTGTAAGGAACCCTCCAAGGTTTCAGAGAGTTTCATTGGTGCCTATAAATAGGTGAGGGCCTCATTTGGCCAAGGCACCACCCAAATCACTTCCTAACCAAGCAAGTGAGTTCCTAAAGCACTTGTAAAGGCTTCCTTGAGTAATAAAGCTTCCATTCCTTAAGGATTGCCTACTACGCCTTCTTAAGCTTTCGAGTCGTGAGCATCTTATCCTAGCAAGCTAAGCGTTGGGAGTAAGGCTGACTTAGCAAGATCAAGTGTCTTGACTTGTCTAAGTGCCGCACGAGCTTAGGAAACGACTAAGTCCGTGACACTAAGGTGAAAACAAGGAGTCTTAAGAGGAAAGGAAAGCTCAAACATGTACCTCTCCACAAGCAATTTCAGAGAGGTGATCCAACAGCAAAGTTAGGAAGGCATAGGAAAGGAAGAACACTGCTCCACGCATGATTAGGATGACCATTGGGGAGATTCTTAGAAAAATTTCACCTGCTAAACCTATAAGATTCTATCAAACAGTAGGTAAGCATGGATATAAAGTGTCAAAAGGATGATAATGAAACAAGACAAGGATCAGACTCATCGTTCAGCATGGGGAGGATTTAAATGCTACTTCTGAAAATCCTGAACTCAAAACATGTGAATGAAGAAAAAAAAAATGTAGAGCCTGAAACTACAGAGAGCTGACTGTGTTGGCTGAAGAGTTTGCCAGGAGAGATTTGAGCCCTGAGATTACATTTCTCACTGATGAGCTGCTACATCACCCTAAGACCTGTGGGCATCAGAACACCCTCCTGCTCAGCACTAATTCTCAAATGTTAAAGCTACAAGCAGTAGTGTAGGCTCGGCTGGTTACAGAACTTAACTCTTCACCCAACTGATGGACTCAAGCAGCTCTTCAGCATTTATATGCTCCCCTTTGAGCTATGAGAGGAGTTATTCACAACAGTCCTTCAATTACAGCATCCCTATGGTGGATCTTCATCCCAATGAGGTTCCTAATGACTATAGCTTGAGGGAAGTTTCAAGAGCTCTCTATCTCAGTTATGCAGAAGGGTAGAAATCTGAGCAGAGATAGACAATTTTAAAACATCCCTGATGAGCAGATCTTAGGGAATTTGGCATTTGCATGAAACATTTTTCCTTGGGGGAGGCAGCAGAGACAAGTAGTGAAGAATTATTATTATTTTTTTTCCATTTTACTTGTTGCTCACTTGCACAACCTGTTTATCATGTTAATACATATGAGATACGACAAACAAATAAGCATAATGCTTTCAACTAATCTATAGTAAAATAAAAGATGATGCAGCCATCAAAGCAGGAAGAGGGAAATATATTTCAGATGGCAGATCTGAATTCAAAAACAGAGCACAAGTCCTTAATGCATTAGCCATCTAGTGGATATGAACTTCTGGGACATGAGAAATCTTAGGCTAATCCAAGACCTATTTCTTTTTGGCAGTGACTTTAAGGTAGGGCAATGAATGGTTGCAGGTCGTGATTTCAAGTTTGGCCAAATAGCAAGACAAACATAATCCTCAAAAAATTTCATGCCTACATCATCCTCATTATGTAACAAAATAAATTCCTCCTGCAACAAAAGAAGAAATCTAACTCTGTAGCACAGCAAAATGTTCAATTCCCTGACACAGATGTAACTCTCCACATCCATAAATAAAAATATAAATACACAAACAATTTATATTTTTTCAACACTTTTTCAACAGATTGATTGCAAAATGATAAATGACCGAGAGATCAAAAGCAAAAAGAAAGGCATATTAATTTAACCCTTTCCACATCTAAATTTTATTCTACTAACATGTGGGCATAAAGCAGAAGGAAGCAGGTGATGTAGAAAAATTCTTTCTTCATCTGTGCTAATGCATGAGAATCAGGTTCAAAGAACTGCAAATTAGAGTATAACACTTGTAGGAATCGACTTAAATGGTTAAGAAAAAAATATTGCATTACAAACCCAAAATATATGGTACATAGCATGCTTGAAGTAAAGAGCAGAAGTCCTTTTGACTAGCATGCCATCATCATCCTCATGATCTACAAATGAAGCTCTTTGTACCATTTATTCTAAGGTCTCAAGGGAGTTAAGATGTTGAATCCATTAATACAGAGGCATTAGGCTATCGCACCTTAGGAGTTTCAAATATTTCAGAGAAACAAGGTGTGACAGCCACTAATACAAAGACATTAGTTGATGACGTACTAATGTTTAGCTAAAGTATAATTCATAACAATAAAGAGGATTGACTTACTAAGGGAAAAGATGAAAAAATTTCTATTAATATGACTCACTAAATTGTGTACATGGTTGCTACTAAATATATACATGAGTAAGGCTAGGATCAATGCTAAAAACTAGGAAGAAAAATTGGGAAAACATTTGTAACATTTTGTAGATAATTTATAGCTATAGAATAATCTAAATATAAGAACAAAATCAACCTAATAAATCCCAACATTTTAGGCTATTCTACTAAATTTTGCTATAGAATAATCTAAATATAAGAACAAATCAGCCTAATAAATCCCACAATTTTAGGTTATTCAACTAAATTTGACTTCTTATCTTTGACAGCAAACTCCTCCAAGTCGTATGATCTAATTTGATTTCAAATTTTCAACACTCCCCATCAAGCTAGTTCCCATTGAAAATTCCCAGCTTGCCAAGGATTCCTTGGAATTATAGCTTCTATAAATCCTTAGTTAGCACATCTACTAATTGTTTTCAAGTTTACATGAATGGTGTCCAAATTGGCCTGTTATCTATTTTTTCTTTAATGAAATGTCAATCAACTTCAATATGTTTCATTTTATCACGTTGCACTGAATTGTAAGCTATACTTATGGTAGCCTTGTTGTCGTAGTTCAACTTCATAGGTCTATCATTCTCCATCCTTAGTTCTTTTATGAGAGATTCTAAACATAGGAGTTCACAAATTACCAAGGCCAATGATCTAAACTTAGCTTCTGCACTAGATCTCTCCAAAATTGATTGTTTTTGCTTCTTCATGTCACCAAATTGCCTCTAACAAATGTGTAGTACCCAGAAGTAGACTGTTTCTCATTGTTACAACCTGCTTAAATAGCATCTATGTACGCCTCTACCTCTAGGTTGCTAGTTTTTGAAAATAGAAGTCCTCTCCTCGGTGCTCCTTTGGGACATCTCAAAATTTTGATCACTGCATTCATTTGTTGATTTGGTGAATGCATAAATTGATTGACAATTTCAAATGCAAAGACAATATTTGGTCTAGTATGGAACAAACAAATTAACTTGCCCACTAACATTTGGTAACTCTTTTTATTCACAATGGGGCTTATTTCCAATGTTCCCACTTTGTGATTGACATCAATTGGGTGTCCATTGGTTTCCACCTAAGCATTTCGATTTCCTTCAATAGGTTTAGAGTATACTTTCTTTGTGAAAAGAAGATTCCTTTCTTTGTGATAAGATCCTTTTCTTTGATCTAACCACCTCAATGCCTAGAAAGTATCCTAACTCCCCCAAGTTCTTAATTTCGAATTCTTTAGCAAGGGAATCCTTCATATTTCTAATTTCAGCTAGGTTTTTTCTAGTCACAAATATATTATTTACATATACAATTAGAATAGTCACCTTACCTCCTTCATGTTTGTGAAACATTGTGTTGTTAGCTTAGCTTTGCAAATATTGACTAACTTGGTAAAATTTTCAAACCAAACGTGTGGTGACTACTTCAATCCGTAAAGATAATCTTTAGACTTTCCTTCTCCTAAATTTTTCCTCAAATCTAGATGAAAATTCCATGTATACTTCTTCCTCTAAATCTCCATGAAGTAAAACATTCTTTACATCTTATTGGTGTAGAGGCCAGTCTTGAGTGGCAGCAAGTGAGAGTGGAACTAGAATAGTGTTCATTTTTGCAATTGGTGCAAAGGTTTCTTGGTAGTTAATCCTGTAAGTTTGTGTGAATCCTTTGGCAACTGGCCTGGCCTTGTATTAATCCATTGTCCCATTTGACTTGAATTTTACTATGAACACTCACTTGCATCCTATGACCTTCTTTCCACTTGGAAATTCCACAAAGTCCCATGTCCCATTTTTGTGTAGGGCTCTTATTTCTTCTTCAACTACTTCTGTCCATTGTGGATCCAAAAAAGCTTCCTAAATATAACTTAGGATACTCACCTTAAAAAGATCAGCAGAAAAGACTTTAAAGGATGGGTTAAGCCAACTATAGGAAACAAAATTAGAGATATGGTGTTGAGTGCGAGTTAGGACCCCTTTTCTAAGAGCAATATTTGTAATACTAATCCGTGGATAATAATAATAATAATAATAATAATAATCATAATATTAGTAATTATCACAATAATAATTATTATTAGTAGTATTATTGTAATTATTTTAATATATTATTATTTCATCAAATCTGGTGGTGGCATGAGTTTAGGTAGTGAATGTGGGGCATTTTGATTTGGAAAATAACATAAGGGAATAAAATTAAAATAAAGATGATACGAGATGCAATACTTTTCATATGTTTAACCAAATTCATAATTTTTAAAGCATAATATTAGTATTACAAATATTTTATTATACATGAGGTTAAAATAAAGCTCATTGGGTGCTAGTTATTGCGAGGTGGTCAGCATCCTGAGGTTTAGGTCCCATAGAGAGTCCTAAGGGTTTAGTCATGGAAGGTTCCTCGGTTATAAAAATAAAAATCATAACTTATATCAAAGGTAATATTTTCCATGTGTTTTAAAATTTTATATTAAGTTCTTTTTAAATATAGTTTTTTTAATGAAATTAATCAAACAAATATAATAAATCGTATACATATTACTTCCACAAGTCACTTCAAATAAAGCATAAGGTAGCTAAAACTAAAGGGTTTTTCAATCTCCGCGTTAGTCTTATCATAATGAACAAGAACGAAAGAGGTTTGAAGTGTTCCTTTAGATGAATTTTCTTTTTATAAAGCAAGGGCCAAATATTAATCTCTTATATACCTTGAGCATTGAGACTTCTAATTGTGCAATTATGTTTACTCTCTAGATATTGCTATTCTTAATTAGATTTATGTAGTTCTTTTATCCATGTTTTTCTATTTTTCATTTATATTTATTTGTTTGTTCCTTGTCAAAGGAATGTTTCTCATATAAAAGAAAATGGAAGCTAACTTTTAAAAAGGAAGAATCGAAGGGCCTTTAAGGAATAAAAGGGTGGGAGTAGTTGAAAATAACGACTCCGAATGTTGGGAATGTGGCTTTGAATGCCTAACTATGACTCTAA
Organism: Vitis riparia; assembly: GCF_004353265.1. Taxonomy (NCBI): domain Eukaryota; kingdom Viridiplantae; phylum Streptophyta; class Magnoliopsida; order Vitales; family Vitaceae; genus Vitis; species Vitis riparia. The sequence goes on from NC_048445.1 coordinate 21,611,719, forward strand.
AGGCTTGAAAAGTGAACAATGGCTCTAAACACCAAATTGAGAAAAGAAGGTGGTTTTAAATGCCAAACTATGAACCACAGCACTAAACACCAAATTATGAACTGATAGCTCTAAATGTCAAACTAAAAATGATGACTTTGAATGTTGTAACTGAGAAGAGACGATGGCTCTAAGCGCCGATCTACAAGGAAATGATGAGAGGGAAATATGCCCTAATGTAGCGTGCCACCATAACTCTTAATCCACTGAAAGTGCTTGAAAAACACTCTATGAGTCTCAAAAGATGCTCTGCTAGCGAGTTGGAATGGTCAAATCGACTATAAATATAGCCTCACAACCCATCTGACTAAATCATAAGGCATGACGAAGTTTCATAATAATCTAGATGCCTCTGACTCAAAATGCTTTGTTGAGAAGTCGAAAAGACGCATCCATCAATACCTCTAAAGCAGTGCTCTATCGAGATCTGTCTCTATCACCACGCATAATCCAATGAGAACTAAAGAGGTGAACTGATCTATCTCGAGGAATGACATACAAGAAAAACTATCACTATCTAAAAGCTCCCAATAAAAACCCATATATGCATCTCAAAACATGCTTTGGTAGGGACTATCTCTGTCCCAGAAAGCGCTCCTCTAAGGATAGTAGTCACAATGCAATCATGTGACCCTATCTCAAAGCACTCCACTAAGGAAACTATGACTGTATTCAGACATACATGTTGAAGAGTGTCTATATCTTAAAATATGTTGCCCTAAGTTATGAAAATGTTGTATCAATGACACTCGACTAAGAAAATCATCACTACCTCAAAGAAATACTCTACTGAAGGAATCCATCGTTGTCTCAAATGAATGATCCATTGGGGAGTCTTAAGAAAAATAGTCCATCAGGGAAACTGTCACCACCTCAACATAACGATCTACTGAGGAGTCATAGATAGTGGGATAGTCAAAACCCAAAGGTCATGCTCCTCTGAAGGCTCATCTCAACAAAATCATCGAAACTGTGACCAATAATGCAAATAAATATCCCTCGGTCGAATAAAGAAAACTATAACAGCTCTGTGAGAAAACAATCATCTCCACATCAGAAAAGGGGAAATATGCCCTAGTATATCAATTGATGCATCCCATCATGCAAGTAACCAAATAGCTCGAGCCAATCATCTTTGTATCTAGAAGTCAAACTATTCACATCTTTGAAAGCATAAGCATATGGTCTACCCTGGTGACTCAACAAGAACCCAATGATGACCTGAGAAGATCAAACTGTACTATCTCACTAAGAATCAATGTGTGGGATCACTAGCTCAAAAGTGCTCCACTAAGGAAAAATGAATGTGAATTTGCACATCAATGGCTCAACAATGACCTACTAAGGAAGCCTATTTGTCAATGACTCAAAAATAGTCCACTAAGGTAACTAATGAGAGAGAATGTCATCAACCCAAATGCTTCGTTGAGGGTGGTGAAAGTGTAGGAGTTTGTCATCAACTCAAAAATGTCCCTTTAGTGAGTTTGCTTGTCGCTGACTAAAGAACACCTCAATGGGGATGTATAGGATGTCTAGGAAGTCTAACATGTGCTTTGCTAAAACAACAGTATGGGAATCTATGCGCCTTGAGATAACTCCATCAAAGAATCACATCAATATCAGAAAGTGTGAGCCTTACTGAATAGCCAAAGGAAGGCTCCACTGGGGAATCATAATGAAACAAAAATAGATCATCAACTTAACATGTGTCTCGTAAGTGGGAATGATCATGCAAATAAATGAAGATCTATTAATCTCAACCAAAATGAAATATGCCCTAATATGGCATCAGATGTGTAGTAGGTCGGAAAATCAAACATTGGATCATCCATCACCAAATGTTTAATCCTAGTCATCCATATCCACAACTGAATGGATCCAAAAATCAAAGAGGTATCTCCCAAAGGAAGAAGCATGATGACATCTAAATATTGAAAAGTGTGAGCCCGACTGAATGACCTAAATTATTTGAAAATTGAATTTTTGAAAATTGGAGTTTGAAGATTGAAGTTTTGAAAATTAGAGTTTTGAAAATTATTTAAAAATTGGAGTTTTAAAAATTATTTGGAAATTGGAGTTTTGAAAATTAAATTTTGACACCAAAAGATGAAAAATCAAAGAGGATGACACGTGACATTTAGGTGGTGCATTGGAAGGTGGCCATGCATGGCCATGCTCACGTGGAGGGCTTGGGTGTGGGATTGCATGCCAAAGGTGGCCATGCATGGGTGTAGAAATGGGCCCGGGGTACCTTATCTGGAATGTAGATTTTGAGTGGGTGAAAGCAAGTCTTAGCAAGAATTTGCTAACACTAACGAGTCCATAAGCAAATGACGTGAGAAGATATCTTGCCTTCTCTTCTACCTGGATCTGTTTCTCATATTGAAGCTATAGTAGGGTCAACTTCAACAAAGTTGGTGACATCCTCCATCCGTGGAGACTTAGCCATACCCATATGCTCCATTTCCTTTCTTATCTTCAACATATTCAGTTCCAAATAATAGTTTCTACTCCACCATTTGGCTATAAATACTTCAGGTTCTCGCCAAAATCTGGGTGGGTGATTTGCTTCCTTTCGCCGATGTGCTCTTGAATAAGATGAATTTGGTGAAAGGTACCTAGGACCCTTGTACATACAAAACTACCCAAGATTGTGACTTGTTTAGGAACTTGGAAAAGAAAGTCCTCTCTGAACCCATTTCACAGCTCATCTTCGAGACTTTAGATCTTTGCAACAAAGCAAAACAATAGCAAAATGCTTTGGGTGGTGAGAATAGTCATTGACGGGATGCAAAAGGCTCTTCTTACTGGTGTTGGAAAGTATCGCTTGATTGAACATTTTCCAACTTCCGAGTTGGGATATCCACTTGTAGACCCCCTCCCCCAGTTGGTTGAAACCCCAAGGCAAAGTATGGTTTTTTATTTTTTATTTTATGAGAGTGGGTGAGATGGGAAAGAATTGAGGTGGGGGTTGTTGGTGGCAGCAAGGGTGGCAGAGAACAGGAGAGCAGGTCCATGACTTGCGGGAGGAGGTCTTCATTTTCGGGTAGATGATTTTGCAGAGGGGAAGCTGGATGGAAGGAGGGGCGGTCTACTGGTGAGAGATTTTTTTTCGGAGGTTGGGGATAGAGAGAAATCTGGACGGTTCGGGTTGAGAGTAAAAAAAAACAAAAACAAAACGGAGAGAGGAAGATATTTTCTAAGGGTGAGCAGAGAGGGAGCTTTTCGGATGGAGATTTCATGAGTGAAAACCGGGATTGTTTGAGGAGTCTCCGGTTTAGGACGTCTTCATTTGGACAGCAATGGTGTCAAGCTATGTGCAGTTATGCCTTAGCGTGATTCCATCTCATGGGTAGCTATCATTGCTGGATATGCCCAACACGGCTACGGTGGAGAGGCTTTGCATCAATTTATGAAGAATAGTAGAGATGGTAAAAGTTATAGTGCAAACTTGGCCTTACATATTGTGTTTTTCTGTTTGTGTAGGTTCAAAGGATGCGGGGTGATGAAGGCTGGCTGGTAAGGTTAGTATTACTTCAATTTCTGCCGCTAGTATTTGGTTTGTGGGAAGATGAGTTGCAGTCCAGCCATTAGGATAATATTGGATGGATGCATTGTTGGTCTTTTAATTGCTTTAATGTCAAATGTCAAGCAAAAAGAATAAATGAGCTAAAGTGGAAGCCTGCAACATTAGCATTTTGTGGTGTTTTTTTATTTGTTTATTCATTCAAAGATATGTCTGTACACGTTGGGCCATTCTAAGGTTATATGTCTTTTGTTTTATTGTTTTCTTATTTTTTTCTTCTTTTTTCTTTAACTTTTGATGCCCAAAAATTTAAATTTTAAAATTTTAATGTTAAGATAATTTTTCAAAACTCTAGTTTTAATTTAATTTTTCAAAGCTCCAAATTTAATTTAAATTTTCGAAACTATCATTTTTAAAATTTAATTTTCAAAACTTTGACTTCCAAAACTTTAATTATTTTTAATTATTATTATTATTATTATTATTATTTTAAATTCCATCTTTAATTAACTCTTCCAAATTCCGATTTTCAAATTTAATTCCCAACTTCCACAATTCTAATTTTCAAATAATTTTTTTTAAATTCCAATTTCTTTCAAATTTAATTTCTAAAACTCCAATTTCTTTCAAATTTAATTTCCAAAATTCCCACTCTTAAATTTAATTTCTAAAATTCCATTTCCTAAATTTAATTTTTAAATTTCCAAATTTTCATTTTTTTTCAAATTCAATATCCAAAATCAAATTTCTTGTAAATTTAATATCCAAAATTCTAATTCTTAAACTTAATTTTCAAAACTCCGATTTTCAAGTAATTTTTGAGACTTCAATTTTCAAATAAATTTCGAAAATCCAATTTTCTCTCTAATGGTTTTAATTCCCTTCGGGTTTCAAATAATCTTCTGTTTCTCTTAATTTCGCATAAGCATGAACGAATTTTCCGTAATTCCGAATAATGGGATTTATGGGATTAATTCATGCAATATAAATCGGGCTTTGGTGGGGGCCCCATATAAGTGAATTTATAATTGATTGATTTAATTGCCATGAATGATAGATTTTATTATGCTCTGTGACATATCTCGTGATTGTTATTATGCACTAACCTCACTTCTTGATAGCGCTTCATGGATCACTGCCCAGGTACGCATCCACATCTGCTTTGGTCATTTTCGGTATGCATGTTTAGATTCTCACGTGTGCATGAACACTTTGAGTATTCATTTATTTCCTCATCAATTGCCATGATTGCTTCATTCTATTAGTAGAGACCCGACTTTAGGGACTTAAAGGGGTGCTACGGTCTGTACCGTACCTTCCCGATAAGTAACCTGACCCCCGAACCCGATTCGGTTTTTCGCAAACCACCTTTTCCAAAATAAGGAGTCACACTTAGGGTTTTTCTTTCTTATTTTGTTTACCCTTTAAAAATAAAACAAAAATAAGTGGCGACTCCAAGTCATTTTCAAATAATCAATAAAAATCAAATTTTTCGAATGAAAATCGAGCTCGCCATCGAGTGGGAAACGCATTGAGCCGAAATGCGGGGTCCACAAAATGGCGACTCCGCTGGGGACATTTAGAGGGTCAAACTTGAACTTAGGATGAAGCAAACGTGGCGTTTGATAAGTCGATCAGTGGATACCTTTCTCGTGATTGCACATTGAGAGTTTTTGATGTCATTGGAGACATGCATGGATATTATATTCATTTGAGCTTTGACATGCTGATTTTGATGATTGATTATCTTGATTGGGGCTTCCGATGCCGTGATTTTTTCTGTGCTTCATCGCTATGTTTGTTTGAGACATTGACATGCTGGATTGTTGTTGATTGTTCATCTTACCTTGCTTAGCATAGTGACTCTGATTTTGCCATGTTTTGTTCTGATCACCTCACATGTATAGACTCACCATTGTATCTCGTTCACTTTGACATGATTGTTTCTCTCGGTTATATATTATCTTGGTTATCATGGTTCATGCTATCATTGTCAGATATTCTTCTCGATTAGTTTGTGTGTAGATTTGGATGATATATACTTGTTTTGCATGACTGTCTGTTGCATGACTTCTCTCGTTCTATGTGACTGCATGAGTTGCTTGTCTATGTGGGACACACATCTATCCCCTTATCTCCGACCCTCTAGTTTCGGTCATTTCCTTCATTTCGGTTCTCACTTTTACAAGTGTGAGGCCTCGTGTGTGCTTGTACTCTGACTGAGATAGAGGTTAGGAGTAGGGTCTAGCGACGGGCTATACCGATGTTTGGGAGCGTTCTGGAGGAGACCGACATATTGATGCTGATTGGAGTCCGATCATTGAAGACCTGTATAGCCCCGAGCTAGGTTTCATGGATAGTTGTGCGACCAGTGTGTTTTCTCTCTTGTTTTAGCTTCTTAGGGTTTTCGGATGCACTCACACCATTCACTGTGCACTTTAGTCGACCGTTGAGTGTTGAGAGTTTGAGAGGTTTCACCATAGGAACCCCCCTAGGATGCCGAGGTAGTGCATGTGTGGAGGTGATGACCACCTTGCATGGAAGCGCCCCGTCTCTTCGGAGGCGTGCAGAGGGTTGCGTATCGCCGGAGGGTACGATCACTTCTGCTATGGATTCTTTAAAATCCACTCATATTCATTTAGAGCCACCTTCACCTCATACGTTGAGCCGTAGATCCTTCGGTTAGGACTCCCTCCCTACACGTGGGTGCATCTGAGGGCCTTCAGAGCTTCTTTAGTTACAGTTCGGATCTAGTATTCTCTTTTTTTTTAGTCTCCATTTGAGAGTGCTCAGAGATCGGTTTGAGTTTGAGTATCAGTCGGATCACCTTGGTCATGTCGCCTTAGTTTGTTCTTTTCACTCGATGAGTTTGTCTTGTTTCCTCCCTAGGGCTTTCGTTTTCTTTTTTGGCTCGACACATCCATTCACTTTGTTGTCATTTACTTGATGCTTTGGGACATGCTCATCTATCATGATCATCTTTTTACACTGTGCACCTATCACGGGCTCAGTACCTCATTCTTTGTTTGATCCTTGATTCAATTTTCGACTCGATGTTCATATTTTCATTACGGAAAGGTGAAAGGCACGTTTTCATATTCACACTTTTTTCGAGAGAGTCGCCTTGATCACCTTATTATTTTTCTCTTATGGAGCTCGAGTTGAAGGTTGATTCAAGGATATGTGGTTACAGATGGAGTATTGATCTCGTGATAGCGTGTTTTTCACACCTCTTTTATCTTGGATTATTGATAGGAATTCTCTGGTCACATTTGTAGCCATCTCACAGTGGACACCTTTATGACTCAAGAGTTCTCGTCATACATCCAGATTTTGGATTGCCATCACAGGACCGTATTTCATATGATGTATTGTACTTTTGATTTGAGATTTTCACTTATACATCATGATCACTTTGGTCTGACCTATCATGGAGGATATTGAGCCTTTTGACCTAGGATCAGGAGATCGACCTAGGAGTTCGAGATTGTGACCCATTTCACCTTCCGTTCAGAGCAGTATCATATCCATATCCATACCCTGACTCTATGGACTTGTTGACTTACCCATTTTGAGCTTGACATGACACTACCCTTAGTACTGTTATACGACTTTACTACCCTCGTTCGCCTTATCATGCTATAGTACCATTGCCTTTCCTTTCCATCATTTCCTTGATCTGACTAGGTAGAGTCCGAGATGGTTAGACCCGAGGTGAGCTTTACACGATGATAGATGGATCGTGATGAGAGAGTGACTTGGTCGTTTGGCGATATTGTTGAGATGGAGGGGTTATCATGGAGCATCCAGATTTGAGTCATTGCCTATGACTTCAGGTGTTTTGGTATGATCAGAGAGACTGATTTTATGATACGATGGTGAGTGGCTTATGATGATGGAGTGAGGTGATTATCAGAGGACATTGACGGTTATCATAGAGCATCAGTGGGAGCTTTCGCACGATTTCAGAGGAGTCGCCATGACTATGTTGGATGGATGCCAGTCTTTAGTATTGGCCATGTGAGATCTCGAAAGCACGATGTTCGAGGTTTTGGTCAAAGGATGGGTGGCCATCATTTCATGAGCCTATTTACTTTATCACCCTCACATATAGAGTTATCCGTTGCTAGCCCTTTGAGCCTCACATGAGCACATAACCTTTTCTTTCATCACCTCATTTACCTATTACACCGGGTTGGGGACCTTGTAGTGCTTGCATGCTATGTTTGGATACGTCATGAGTTCCAGACTTGACATACATATTCGAGCCTCATTCTTCACTCTTCATTGTGATATTTTCCTCTTTGACATCATCTCATCACTTTTTTCGACATCACATATCACTACTTGTGATATTCGTTCCGTCTTTTCTTTCATCATTGATTACTCGACATTATCTTGTTTCACCTTGAGTGGTGGTTTTTCACACGTCACTGCATGGAGGATTGTCACATTCTTTCCTATCATTCACCCCATGGGCAGTGGTTCAGAGATGTTATTTTGAGAGGTTGTCTTGTTGGTGAGGATTCATATTACATTCGTATGAGGAGAGGGTTTGATCATTTGGGCATGTATTTTCATGGGAGTTCATTCATTATTGATCAGAGTATGCGCAAAAAAAAAAAAAAAAAAAAAAAAAAAACCAAAAAAAAAAAAAAAAAAAAATGATGATAGCGCATTGTTCATTTTATTATTTTCCATTGGGCATGTGTATGGACGTGCTAGTTTGCTTCATTAGGTTCATGTGTTAGAGAGAGTTCGTATGAGAGCTTCTTTCTGAGATTCTATCTTGGTATATATTTTGGGTGAGAGTATGAGTCATCCATTCGATTTTTGTGAGAGAGGTGAGCGACTTTTCTATAGTATCTCTGGATCCTTGTTCTATCCATCATTCCATCTATTTCGAATGTGACTACTTTCTATGCTTTGATGCAGGTTGACCATCACTCATTTTTCTACCTTTTTGTTTTCTTGTATCCTTATTTTATCCCTCCATTTCACTCCATCTCATCTGTTTTCATTCTTTTCTCATCCTACTTGATGTTTGACATGAGTTCAGCATTCGCACTTCATGCTTGCTTATTCGATGTGACCATTCATTTATCATCACTTTTCGTGTGGGGACCCTTAGGTCCGGGACTCATGACGTTTTCTACACATTGCATCTCATGCACGAGGGGTATGGGGATTATATCATTGGGATTTTTGAGCCTAGTTTCCTTTCGTTTCTTTCACCCTATTACCTTGGCCTACGTTACGTCCCGTGTCTGAAGACCACCCTGAGGCCATTACTTCACATTGTGTTTGACAGCTCACACACGGGCAATACTTGAGATTAGTTGGAGATTATTCCTTGGAGCATGATGGATGAGGAGTCGAGATGATGATTTACACTAGGGCATACCCCTCTTATCAGTGATGGATTTTCGGATGCGTCGTTATCTACATTGGGGCATACCCCACTCATCGATGACAGTTTCTTTCGGGATGATGTTTTGCACTAAGGCATAGTCGGTTTGCTTCTTTCACATTGGATTATGATGGATTAGGAGTTGTTGGATGACCCTACACTGGGGCATAGCCATTTCAGAGAGCGCTTTTATTGGAGATACAGTCACTCTACTCGATACTCTGCATTGGGACACGTTCCGCTCATTGATAGTTGATTTTTGAGATGACGATTTACCTTGAGGCATGACCCTCTCATTGGTGATGGACTTTGATTTATCTTGGAGAATAGTCACTTCAGATGGTTTATACCGGGGCATAGCCAGTTCATTCGTACTCATAGAGCTCGGGGATTCTGATTCATATGGATTATGTTGAGGTGTTTCCATTTTTGGCGTCAGGAGTGGAGATCGATTGATTTATTGATATGCACTATGCGTGGTCCTTTTCAGCAGTTGTTGACTTGGATGCACTGATTTACACTGGGGCATAGCCGGGATGGAAGTCATTTTTCATTGGAGCATCGCTACCCTATTAGATCCCGTACACTGGGGCATATCCATCTTTTGGAGAGAGATCAGATTGGTTCTTTACATTGGACTATTTCATATTGCCCTCATTGCATACAGGGGCATAGCCACCTAGTTGGATGTTTCGACACCGAGATTTGACTTTCTGTTTGTGATTGCTGTTTCCGATGGATTATAGAGTTATTGACGCCTTGGGCCTAGTCTTCTCGGCATACTTCGATGATCTCGGATATCTCCCTACCTTTCATTTCATACTCAGACATTTCACCCTTGATACTTTCACGTCTTCTATCATACCAGAGTCTGATAATCACCTTCTTTTATCCTACGCATCCCACCGTGACACATGACTTCACCCCTTTCTCGATTAGGAGGAGATGTAGATCAGTCCTCGATCACCTTGGTTGTGTTTTCATACATCTTTTGGACTTTAGGTTCAACATCTTCCATGATGGCAGGGCCTGACAGATTGTTGACTTATTAGTGACGATGTTTTCATTTTGATAGTTGGCATGTTGAGTGTTGATTTGCTTGCTCTTTTCATTTTGAGCACTGATCACTATTGTTGTTATTCACCAGTTAGTTTTGTTTTGTCAGCATGGTGTCATGATACATGGTCCTGTTTGGCATTACCTATCTGAGGTTGGACATTTTCATTACATGATGGATGAGCATATTTCAGAGTACAGTAGTTTTGAGACATTGTGTCTCTCTGTCTGTTCATCATTGCATACTGGGGCATATCCCCTTTTCTCCGAGAGCACCAGACCTTTCAGTAGGATTCATTCACCTTCTGATCCAGTTATTAACCCCTGCGAGTTGCATACTGGGGCATACCTTCCTTCCCTGGGATCATCGAACCTTTCGCAGACCTCATCATCTTTTTGATCTAGTTGTTGATCCCTACGAGTCACATACTGGGGCATACCCTCCTTCCTTGGATCACCGGACCTTTCACAGGTTTCATTCACCTTTTTGACCTAGTTATTAACCCCTGCGAGTTGCATACTGGGGCATACCCTCCTTTTCTAGCCTTCTTTAGGATCATCGGACCTTTCACTTGCTTCACTATCTTTTGACCTAGTTGTCGATCCTCATGAGTTGTCATACTGGGGCATATCCCCTCCTTCCGAATTTGCTTGCATCGTTATCCTGGATATCCTTTGGCTTTGGGCCACTTGATTAGATCACCATCATGTCAGTTTTCTAGTCGGGACCGCACCTATATCGATCGGTCATCATCCTATCAGTTTGTGTTTCTGGGGCCGCACCTATATCGATCGGCCATCTCCTTGTCATGTCAGTTTTCGAGTCGGGACCGCACCTATATCGATCGGTCATCATCCTATCAGTTTGTGTTTCTGGGGCCGCACCTATATCGATCGGCCATCTCCCTGTCATGTCAGTTTTCGAGTCAGGACCGCACCTATATCGATCGGTCATCATCCTATCAGTTTGTGTTTTTGGGGCCGCACCTATATCGATCGGCCATCTCCTTGTCATGTCAGTTTTCGAGTCGGGACCGCACCTATATTGATCGGTCATCATCCTATCAGTTTGTGTTTCTGGGGCCGCACCTATATCGATCGGCCATCTCCCTGTCGTGTCAGTTTGAGTCGGGGCCGCACCTATATCGATCGGTCATCATCTTATCAGTTTGAGTTTGAGTCGGGGCCGCACCTATATCGATCAGCCATCTCCTTGTCATGACAGTTCAGTTTCTGGGACCGCACCTATATCGATCGGTCATCATCCTATCAGTCAGTTCGAGTTCGAGTCGGGGCCGCACCTATATCGATCAGCCATCTCCCTGTCATGTCAGTTTTCTAGTCGGGACCGCACCTATATCGATCGGTCATCATCCTATCAGTTTGTGTTTCTGGGGCCGCACCTATATCGATCGGCCATCTCCCTGTCATGTCAGTTTTCGAGTCGGGACCGCACCTATATCGATCGGTCATCATTCTATCAGTCAGTTCGAGTTCGAGTCGGGGCCGCACCTATATCGATCGGCCATCTCCCTGTCATGTCAGTTTTCGAGTCGGGGCCGCACCTATATCGATCGGCCATCTCCCTGTCATGTCAGTTTTCGAGTCGGGACCACACCTATATCGATCGGTCATCATCTTATCAGTCAATTCGAGTTCGAGTCGGGGCCGCACCTATATCGATCGACCATCTCCTTGTCATGACAGTTCAGTTTCTGGGACCGCACCTATATCGATCGGTCATCATCTTGTCAGTTTGAGTTGGGGCCGCACCTATATCGATCGACCATCTCCTTGTCATGATAGTTCAGTTTTCGGGACCGCACCTATATCGATCGGTCATTATCATGTCAGTTTCTGGGACCGCACCTATATCGATCGGTCATTATCGTGTCAGTTTGAGTCGGGGCCGCACCTATATCGATCGGCCATCTCCTTGTCATGACTGTTCAATTTCTGGGACCGCACCTATATCGATCGGTCATTACCGTGTCAGTTTGAGTCGGGGCCGCACCTATATCGATCGGTCATTATCGTGTTAGTTTGAGTCGGGACCGCACCTATATTAATCGGTCATTCGTCGTGTCAGTTTGAGTCGGGGCCGCACCTATATCGAGCGGCCATCTCATTGTCATGTCAGTTCAGTTTCTGGGACCGCACCTATATCGATCGGTCATTATCATGTCAGTTTAAGTCAAGGTCGCACCTATATCGATCGACCATCTCCTTGTCATATCAGTTTGTGTTTCGGGGCCGCACCTATATCGATCGGCCATCTCCTTGTCATGTCAGTTCAATTTCTGGGACCGCACCTATATCGATCGGTCATTATCGTGTCAGTTTGAGTCGGGGCCGCACCTATATCGATCGGCCATCTCATTGTCATGTCAGTTCAGTTTCTGGGACCGCGCCTATATCGATTGGTCATCATCATGTTAGTTGAGTCGGGACCGCACCTATATCGATCGGTCATTGTCATGTCAGTTGAGTCGGGACCACACCTATATCAATCGACCATTTTCCTATCTGTTTGTGTTTAGTTTGAGTCGGGACTGCACCCATATAGATCGGTCATTCATTCTTCCTATTAGGTCAGTTCGACGTCCAGGTCTTTGTTTCAGTATGACATTTAGAGTCACTTTCCTCACTTGGCTACTCTGAAGCTTATTGCTTATTCATCAGGCTCTTCTAGATTTCCCCTTTCACTACACATAGCATAGTCCTTTGAGATCACGAGATGTATTTTTGTCATGTTGTTGGGCACCTTACACCTAGTCTTCTCATGTAGTCCACATAGGGAGTCTCCTTTGGACACGTTCTTTCTCGTACTTCAAGGTGGTTCGACCGTTACTCATCTTTGACATCGATCTTTGAGTCACTTTTGGAGGCATCTTAGAGGGAGCCTAGGTCCTTAGTGTGGCTGCAGAGGCGCTTTGAGAGATCCACTTTTCTCTTAGGGTTAGACCCTTTTTGCTCATCTGTTGGTTTGAGTGAGTTCTTGTCTCGTTAGTGTCCTTTTAGGGGTCTCCTTGGTTCTTCGGTAGAGTTCACTTCATTCCACTCACTATTCACACTTTCTTTTCACTCTGGTGTTCATGTTCCTTACACTCGTGAACTCTACCGAAGAGGGGCATATTTGTAGACCCCCTCCCCCAGTTGGTTGAAACCCCAAGGCAAAGTATGGTTTTTTATTTTTTATTTTATGAGAGTGGGTGAGATGGGAAAGAATTGAGGTGGGGGTTGTTGGTGGCAGCAAGGGTGGCAGAGAACAGGAGAGCAGGTCCATGACTTGCGGGAGGAGGTCTTCATTTTCGGGTAGATGATTTTGCAGAGGGGAAGCTGGATGGAAGGAGGGGCGGTCTACTGGTGAGAGATTTTTTTTCGGAGGTTGGGGATAGAGAGAAATCTGGACGGTTCGGGTTGAGAGTAAAAAAAAACAAAAACAAAACGGAGAGAGGAAGATATTTTCTAAGGGTGAGCAGAGAGGGAGCTTTTCGGATGGAGATTTCATGAGTGAAAACCGGGATTGTTTGAGGAGTCTCCGGTTTAGGACGTCTTCATTTGGACAGCAATGGTGTCAAGCTATGTGCAGTTATGCCTTAGCGTGATTCCATCTCATGGGTAGCTATCATTGCTGGATATGCCCAACACGGCTACGGTGGAGAGGCTTTGCATCAATTTATGAAGAATAGTAGAGATGGTAAAAGTTATAGTGCAAACTTGGCCTTACATATTGTGTTTTTCTGTTTGTGTAGGTTCAAAGGATGCGGGGTGATGAAGGCTGGCTGGTAAGGTTAGTATTACTTCAATTTCTGCCGCTAGTATTTGGTTTGTGGGAAGATGAGTTGCAGTCCAGCCATTAGGATAATATTGGATGGATGCATTGTTGGTCTTTTAATTGCTTTAATGTAAAATGTCAAGCAAAAAGAATAAATGACCTAAAGTGGAAGCCTGCAACATTAGCATTTTGTGGTGTTTTTTTTATTTGTTTATTCATTCAAAGATATGTCTGTACACGTTGGGCATTCTAAGGTTATATGTCTTTTGTTTTATTGTTTTCTTATTTTTTCTTTTTTTTTTTTCTTTAACTTTTGATGCCCAAAAATTTAAATTTTAAAATTTTAATGTTAAGATAATTTTTCAAAACTCTAGTTTTAATTTAATTTTTCAAAGCTCCAAATTTAATTTAAATTTTCGAAACTATCATTTTTAAAATTTAATTTTCAAAACTTTGACTTCCAAAACTTTAATTATTTTTAATTATTATTATTATTATTATTATTATTTTAAATTCCATCTTTAATTAACTCTTCCAAATTCCGATTTTCAAATTTAATTCCCAACTTCCACAATTCTAATTTTCAAATAATTTTTTTTAAATTCCAATTTCTTTCAAATTTAATTTCTAAAACTCCAATTTCTTTCAAATTTAATTTCCAAAATTCCCACTCTTAAATTTAATTTCTAAAATTCCATTTCCTAAATTTAATTTTTAAATTTCCAAATTTTCATTTTTTTTCAAATTCAATATCCAAAATCAAATTTCTTGTAAATTTAATATCCAAAATTCTAATTCTTAAACTTAATTTTCAAAACTCCGATTTTCAAGTAATTTTTGAGACTTCAATTTTCAAATAAATTTCGAAAATCCAATTTTCTCTCTAATGGTTTTAATTCCCTTCGGGTTTCAAATAATCTTCTGTTTCTCTTAATTTCGCATAAGCATGAACGAATTTTCCGTAATTCCGAATAATGGGATTTATGGGATTAATTCATGCAATATAAATCGGGCTTTGGTGGGGGCCCCATATAAGTGAATTTATAATTGATTGATTTAATTGCCATGAATGATAGATTTTATTATGCTCTGTGACATATCTCGTGATTGTTATTATGCACTAACCTCACTTCTTGATAGCGCTTCATGGATCACTGCCCAGGTACGCATCCACATCTGCTTTGGTCATTTTCGGTATGCATGTTTAGATTCTCACGTGTGCATGAACACTTTGAGTATTCATTTATTTCCTCATCAATTGCCATGATTGCTTCATTCTATTAGTAGAGACCCGACTTTAGGGACTTAAAGGGGTGCTACGGTCTGTACCGTACCTTCCCGATAAGTAACCTGACCCCCGAACCCGATTCGGTTTTTCGCAAACCACCTTTTCCAAAATAAGGAGTCACACTTAGGGTTTTTCTTTCTTATTTTGTTTACCCTTTAAAAATAAAACAAAAATAAGTGGCGACTCCAAGTCATTTTCAAATAATCAATAAAAATCAAATTTTTCGAATGAAAATCGAGCTCGCCATCGAGTGGGAAACGCATTGAGCCGAAATGCGGGGTCCACACCACTGTCTGCTCATTTTTCACATTGTAATCATTGTGTTTCTTCATAAGAACTCCCACGACCCTCTATTATCATGAGGATGACCAAGTTCAGTTTGTTCGGAATCGCGACTTCTCCGTAAGAACCACATCCATTAGAGCAAAGGACCAACCAAATTGCAATTTACTAATGATAACTTCTCAGTTGAGCTGAATTTTGCGATGCAATTCCAATGAGCCAATGAGAGATCGATGACTAGTAGCTACTAAATTGATTCTTTTGAAGGTCATGGCTTATGGGCATTGAGAGCTATTTTCTGCGAGAACACGGAGGCAAGTTGCAACCTTCTTCTCGTTGCATGAGGACTGTCACCACGATCCAACTCCGTTCCTAGAACACTTCCAGTTTTGATTTGAGCAAAACATGCTTCTTTCCAACAAGTTTTCCTTTTGTCTCCATAAACTCTTTCAGTGCTCGCTTTGGTGATCAAGCACTTCGTTTGAGGTTCTGAAATTACAACAAATCATAAGCACAATAGTTGTACATCTTTCACTTTTTCGATCTTAAGGTGTGCTCTATGTCTTTCGGGCAAAATTTTAAGGTGCTCCTAGATGGTAGTTGTTGAGCTTCATAGGAATATCCATAGTCATTCTCCACATACTGCACAATCTTTAGATTTGGGATGGCGTCGGAGCACTTGTTGTACATGCATGAGATTTGAAGCAAGAACCCATGTGTAGGCAATCATCAACCGTAGATCAATCAAAGTAATGAGAGCCATCTGATTTATCTTCATACAAGTCGAGTAATGATCTACTAGTGGAGTAGATGAATCTCCTTCCTCACTTCTCTCATTGTAGAAAAGTCCCTCATTTGCAAGTTTGACAACACCAAACGACATAATGGTGTGGGCATCATGTCTACAACCATACATTCTCCCATCAACCCTGCTTTTGTGCTCCGTGAAATCCAATTTCCACTAGGTTACCTTCCAAGATGACCAAATGAACTAGCCTCACAAGTGAACAAGAAACCAGTGTCTGAAACAAAGCTAGAGTGGCTCCACACAACAAAACATGAGTTATGACAAAACTCTTCAACTTAACATGCTTGGGTTGCCAGTCGCTAACCATGTCCTCATGACCTGGTTGACCAGATTTCCTCTTTCCCACATTACTGTCTTTCCGGATTGCACTAGTGATGCTAAAATGGCTTGCATCATCCCTTTATAATTGTTGAATGGTTTCTTCTTCACCATGCCCACAACTGAATTCCAACAAATCTCAAAAGGAACCTGCGAGGGGGAAGTTGTGGAAGCCTCAGTGTGTGGGCTACATGGCAGTATAGGCATCCAACTTTTTTTTTCTGTGTGAAAAGTGGTCTATACAAGGTTCTCTTAGGAACATCCCAATCAAGATGGCCAACCTAGCTAGCCGAGATACTCATCTTCCCAAACACCAAAAAAAAAAAAAACAAAGGAATACATAGGAGAGCATAGACCAAAATAGAGTATAAATAAACAAACCAAAGACCATTAAACCTCGCACCATTTCATAGTTTGTCAATGAGCTTGCAATCTGATTGGCAGTGGCCAAAATGGACTTTAAATATAAATAAAAAAAAACATGGTTGCAGGCATCTTATAGAGAAACCAAAATAGAGCAAAAAAACAGAGCATGATTTCAAATTCTATATAAATAAAAGGAACAAATAGAAACTGTATGCAAATGATTTCAAGTATGCATGTTTTCTAATGTCCACACTCAATCATCAAAGACAAACACAAATATTTGCAAGAAACATAGCAAAATGGTGTGAAAATGGGAGAGTATAGAGTATACAACGGCTATACCTAAACGACTCCCTTTGAGCAAGGATTGCTTGGTTGCAAGCACTCGATTCCCTAGTGTTGGTGGCGAAATTTCCCTGCTACAGTGATTGTCAATCAGCAACGAAATCTCGGTCAACGCATAGTATCGGTCCTTCCTTCTTCCTGCAAGAAGGCGTTCGGATGGGATGTCCGGACGCACCCTCCGATGGTTTTGTTAGCCATGGCTCAAGAGATCAAGCTTTCAGGGAGAAAAACCTTACCTTCTTCTTTGTGTGAAGTCTCTTTTATATAGTGTTAGAAAGTATGGCACCGTTTGGCTAGTGGGTCCCATTGTCATGATTGTGGCCCATAGGCAAAGCAATCATGACATTTCTGGTGTCAGAAGGCGGTTGTCAGGAAGGTATTTAGGCGGTGGACGTCGCCGCACTTTATGACTTTTTAAATATCGGGAGTGTGTCAGGAAACCTGAGAAGATTTGGGAATGTCTTGTCGAATGTATCTTGCATTAATGATGAGTGACAGTTCAGTGGACTTGGTCGTCAGTGTTGTCAGAGTTATCTTCTTGATATGAGGGCGGAAGTGGATCCGGTGAATCTCTTATACCCAACGAGTTATGCTGTCCGGGTATGCTGTTACCAAAGTAGCTGGATATGTCTATCCGGGGGAGTTGAATCGTTTTCTCTTTCCCATCAGGTGGAGGGTGCCGAATGAGATATACTTGGAGAAGGTGGAACGTTGCCCAGATCCGGGGAAGTTGAATCGTCTTCCTTCTCCATCCGGTGGGAGATGCCGGATGTGATATACTTGGAGAAGGTGGAACGTCGCCCAGATCCGGATATGAGATATCCGGCTAAGGGGGAATGTCAGCCGGATATAATGGCGGCTGCGAGACACCCCGGGTGGATTGAGCGATGATTCCCCCGTCCGGGTGGAACTAACTGTGCTACGTGTCGCAGGGGGATCGTCCGCGTGGCCAAAAGAGAGAGAGACACGTGACACTTTTTAGTGGGGATCCCACACCTAGCTTCTTCAAACTTAGCAAAAGTCTCTATCTGCTTCCCCTCCACAACTCTCCTTTCAATCGCCCCCTATCTTACTTCCCCGAGCTTATTTTCTTCCTCTCCAAGCCTCCACCAGCTCTACTACTTTGCACCTTCCTCTAACAGTTGCACCCAGAGTCCCTCCACTCCTCCATTCAAAGATGTCTCCATCCTAACCACCACCATCCCGAGGTAGCAGTGTCCTTGGCTACGCGTCCCATGCAACCTGCTCACTTATGGAAGTTGTCCCCCACTCCCCTCTGTAGAGATGGTGTTTCACCATCTTTCCCCAAAAAGAACCAAGCTTCCCGGGTGGTAATAAAGTGGTGACAAAAAATCCCATAAAATGCAATCAATAAAAGTAATTAAAAAACAAATGTCCCTTGGTCTAAAAAAGGGGTCTACAGTTTGGTTCTCAAAAAATTTGTGGGAGAACACGAGGTAAGGAAAAAACGAAGAGAAAGAGTAAAAATAAAAATAAAAAATAGATTTAAAATCCATAGATTAGTTTTATATGTCACTCCAAACCCATTTCACTTATTTTTCCTTTTCTATGTAAAAGTTAAATAATTTAAAAATAAATAAATTTATAATTAATCTTAATTATATGCAATCTTCTTTGGTATTTTCTTAATGAAACCAAAAATGAGAAAAATATTTTTCTCAATATTTTTTTTCTTTTGTACTTTTCGATAACCAAAAGTAATTATAATATTTATATAAAAATATTAAAATAAGGAAACAATTTTGAAGTAGTATATAGAAATAAATTATTGACTTCAAATATTTTCTTTTCTTTTATTTTCTTTCCCATAATTTTTTTAGAATCAATCATAGTCTTGATAATTTGAAAATATATAAAATTTTAATTAATTTTAATTATATTTAATTTTCTTTCATATTTTTATGGTGAATCAAATATAAGAAAATAATTTTCTTTAATATAAGAAAATATGGTGAATCAATCATATTTTTTCTTTAAGTGAATAAAATACAATTACAATGATTTAGAAGTTTATATGTTTTAAAATTATTTAATTTTTATATAAAAGAAAAAATTCCTCTATTGAATTTGAATAAATATATAAAAATAATTTATTAATTTTTATATTATTTTACTTTTTTAAAAAATAATTTTTTTTATTTCATGCACACGATGGAACAAATAGTCCGCTTACGCATGAAAGTGTACTTTTCTAGGTATTGAAAACAACATCATTAATAATGGTGTCACATTTACATCTTCACATCCGATTATATTTATTTGTTCATATCTTTATAATTTTAATTTTATTTATTTGTATTTTAATAGAGGATTATGTTAAAACATTGGTGGGTGTATTGTCTACAAGACGTTTTGTGCATAACTGATAGAGCAAAAGAAGTCATAAAGAAAGAGAAGTTAAGGCCATTTCCTCACATTAGTCAATGGATGTAGCTGTCCGAGGTTGGTGTGAATGAATCCAAACACCGCAAAGATCTACCGATTTTTTTGAAAATAGTCATTGAATAAATATTTTTATGAAAAATAAATAAGAAAATTATTATTTTTAAATAAAATTTAGAAGAGTTTACTAAAAAGATGTAAATTATTGTTATATGAAAGATTAGCGATGATTATTATTATTATTTTTAATATGAAAAGAAAAATATTAGTTGAAATCAAATTAATAATTACTTAAAAAAAAAAACAAACCAGAGAGAAAGGGTGGGTTTGGGTTGGTGGGTGAAGCCTTGCCAAACATGTCATGTGTCAGTGTCCCACTCCCACCATAACCAAGAATGGTGAAAATGGAAGGTTTGGGGTTGGTGACTGGGACCCACAAAACCTACCCGTGAAAGTCTACATACACGTATGGCTTACTTCATCGTATGCCCATTCAACAATTTATTTTTATTCTATTTTTTTTTATTTATTTATTGCTGTGTGTACAATAACTTCAATATAGTTGGAATGGAAGTGATATAATTAATATTTAAAATTTAATCCTGGGAACTTTATTATTTTAATTATTACAATTTTAAGTTATATTTGATTCTATCAAAATACTAAAAACAAAAAATATTAAAATAAATTATTTTAATTTATTATAAAAGTATAAAAAAATTATGTTTACTTAAAATTAATTAAACATATATCTTGTATTTAATATTCTTAGATCTCACAGTATTTTATTTGAAGTTTTTTAGTTAAAATGATTTATCTAAAAAAGTCTTTTTTTAAAAAAATCATGTATCAAGTGCTTTTTTAAAAAGTGGTATTTTAGGTTTTTAAAAATATTTCATAAATTTTATTAAAGCGTTTAATGTTTTTTCAAAAACATTTTTTAAGATTAAAATCATTTTTTAAAAATAATTATAAAACCAATATTAAAAAAAATGATAATTTTCAATATAAAATTAAAAGTTCATTTAATAGTGATTATAATAAACGATTTTAATAATATTTGAAATGGTAGAAACACTTTCTATAATTACTTCCAAATCTATTCTAAAATAACACCAAGATTATTTCATGGATCATGATCCATGACCTTTCATGATTTTTATTGTTATGTGAAATTTTCATTGTTGGTATTTAGAAAACTTTATATTATATTGTCGGATTTGTAATCCGTATGGTAGTGACATCCAACAACCCCCAACAAAAGAAGTGCCAACCCAAAATCACATTTCTTCGTAATGGAATCACATTCCATTCCGCCCAAATATAAATACAGTGGGAGTGTAAGATTCATTCATATCATATATCTTTCATTTATCTCACCTTCCCCGTGTCGGTAGTGAAGGAGAGGAGAATGAAGGTGATTGAGAAGATCCGCGATGCGGCCACTGAGGAAGGAAAGGTGGTCTTCTCCTTCGAATTCTTTCCTCCCAAGACGGAGGATGGAGTCGACAACCTCTTCGAGAGGATGGATCGGATGGTGGCGCACGGCCCCGCCTTCTGCGACATCACCTGGGGAGCTGGTGGCTCCACGGCGGATCTCACTCTGGAGATCTCCAACAAGATGCAGAACATGATCTGCGTGGAGACAATGATGCATCTCACTTGTACCAACATGCCTGTGGAGAAGATCGACCATGCTCTCGACACCATCAAGTCCAATGGCATCCAGAATGTGCTCGCCCTCCGCGGCGACCCCCCTCATGGCCAGGACAAGTTCGTCCAGATCCAAGGCGGCTTCGCTTGTGCTCTAGATCTGGTTTGTGTTTGTTCTCTTGCAATTCCATTCTAACCGAGATCTACTAGTTTTGCTTCGTTGCTCCATTTCCTGATAGTTTAACATGAATCAATTTCTGGTTAATTGATCGTTTAACATAGAATTTGTGGGTTAATGCAGTATCCCTAGTTTAATGGGAGTACATTGTGGGTTGATTGATAGTTTAACACAGTATGTACGAATCGGTTAAATGTACATTGTTATCCATTATTTTATCCTATGTTTGGCTTTTGGAAATTAAGGGAAAAAAACAAAAAGAAAAAGAAAAATGATTTTATCATTCATGTATTTTCAAATTATTCCATTCTTATATAAAAAGTTAAAATAATTAACATAAATTGGAGGGACTTTAAATCTAGTTTTTCTACTTTTCTTCTTTATATCTATTTTTTTTCTGCCATTCCTCTCTATTTTCTTTCCCTTCCTCTTTTTCTCAAATTTTCCGGAACCACACAGAGCCTCAAGATTGCTTATCACATTCTAAGAATGTGTTTGTTTGTTTACACAGGTGCAGCACATCCGGGCGAAATATGGAGATTACTTTGGAATAACTGTTGCGGGTTATCCAGGTTGCGATTTTGCTCTGTTTCTCTTTTCATTGGATCTGTTTTACCATCATTATGACTGAATTTTCTTCTCAGAGGCACATCCTGATGTGATACTAAATGGTGTGGCTACTTCGGAAGCATACCAGAGTGATTTGGCTTATTTGAAGAGAAAGGTATTGTGCTTCTACCTATTAATTGTTTCATGCTTATGTCCTACATTAATCCGAAGAACCTGTGTTTTCAACTGCCTAATTTTAGAGTGTCAGTACTTTTTAGGTCGTGAAAACATTGGAATTGTTGTTTTGATGGGTTCTGCTTTGTTTGAACATGATTCTTAGCCCTTCTTTCTCTAGAAAATGCTTGTAAAACTTATGGCCTCTGGTAAGGGAGCTAAACCTCATTATTCCAGTTCAGAGCTTGGTGCGTCATCCATTGAACGACCATGCTGTCCTGCATTTTCCTTTGATGTTTATGAATTCCGAAACATAATTTTAACTCATTACATTCTCTTATTCCTTGATTTTGGACATCATTGAGAAGCTGAAAATCTTTTTGCTCTGAGTAGATTGTAATCCCATCCATGACAATTAAGAGTTATATGAGAGAGGAAAGGCATGTAACCAGGTTTCTTACGTTTTTTTCTTTCAAATTAAGAGAACATGCCTCCATAAAAGATTATTTTATTATTCATGATAAACAATAAAAATTAAGAAATTTGCTGTTAAGGATGGATGGAATAAACACGAATGACCTGGTTGCATCATTCTTGTGGAATTCCTTTGTTTTGGTTGTTCTTTTTTGTCTTGTTTTTACCTTTTCCTCATTTACTCATGTTGTATGCATTTGATAGGTTGATGCAGGAGCAGATCTTATTGTCACGCAATTATTCTATGATACTGATATTTTCCTCAAATTTGTGAATGACTGTCGGCAAATTGGAATAACCTGCCCCATTGTCCCAGGAATTATGCCCATTAATAACTACAAAGGATTCTTACGTATGACTGGTTTTTGCAAAACAAAGGTATGCAATTTCCTGTTGATTCATATTTCAGTATATTTGGGTTGAAAATCTTGCAAATGTTTAAGGATAATAGGTAGAGTGTATCATTTGTTTGAATGGACCATTTCTTAAGTCTTTAGTTCTTAAAACATTCAACAAACTTCAACTAGCCTGTTTTTGGTTGAATCTGTCAAACCAGGAGTTAAATAAGTTAGTTTCATAAACATTGTCCTACAATACATCATAATTAAGAGAATGATAAGAAGATGAAACTTGGATGAATCATGAATCAGTTAGTCGAAGAGAAACATGAGTAGCTTATTCATATGAAAGTTTCAAACTGCTCTGCCATGCTCATGGGAGATTTATGTCAACCTGCCAAGGACATGGCGCAGAATTTGCTAGCATCAGATTTGTTCAATGAGCTAGACCCTGAAGGTCCTATACTTCTTATCCTCACAAGTAGCCCATTCAATAGCAAGTGGATGCTTATCCCTAATAAAGAGCTGAATCCTGAATGCTTCTGAAAGTTAGCCAACTTCCTGAAGATCGTCATCAACACCAAATTGGGTATAAGGCAATCCTAATTATTTATAGTAGCTAGAATAGAGAAGCAGACGAGATTCCAACCATAAGGAACGGGTGCTACATGAGAATCCCATCCATTGCTATTAATGTCATATTATTTTTGTAGTTTTTCTTTCTCCAGAGGCTATTGACTTTCCCCAGTATGGTTTAAACCTCTCCTTTGCCTGGTTTATATCTCCTAAAAAGGGCAGCATCATTTTTTTTCCTTTTCTTTTTTCCCTTTTGGTCCTTAAGGGGATTTGAACCTTGAACTTCTATACCATTGCCACTGAGAAAAGGGCACCACCACTGGAAACATCTTGAAGGCACATATCTTGTTTGGGCACTACCACCTCTAGTGCTAGTCACCACAGACCAACCACTTTTGATTGTACAAGTTATATGTTTTATCACCACTTTGTGGATAATCATTAGATCTGAATATTTTAGATGCATGTGACTCGATTGTTCAAATACTATCTCTTAAAAAAAGGCATTCTTTTACCACTTTACAAAGAAAATATTTTCTTGCTAAGGAACAATGTTTAGGAGTTGTCCACACATAAAATCATAATTACTGATATGAGCTGTTTCTACAAATTTTTGTTGCAATAGAAGCAGAACTTATGTTGATTATTCAAGAGTCAAAGTTGATTTGTTATATATATATAAGAAGATATCAATGAACTTCTATGAAATGGTTTTATGGGATTCTGCCAATTGATAAGTCCATTACAATTCTATGAATCTATAGCACCATCTTGGCTGCCTTGCATTTTTTTGGGTAGTGAGTGGCAAATTTTGAAGGACATTATGATACAATTTTTTATGAAAATTGTCTTTCAAAAAAAAAAAAAAAAGAAAAGAAAATTAAAAAATAATAATACATATGATGTAGCACCTGGAGATTGTTTTAATCCTTCTTTCTTTCTGGGATTGGGGTGGTGTGGTGGGGGGCAGTTTAGTGTTGGTGACACATCATTATCATGTAATTAGATGCCAATATCAGAAATTTGGAAGAATCCAAATTAATGTGATTCTAGCTCTAACCATTTTGTTTTGGGACCTCTATAATTAACTTGTATCTAGCACCTAGTCATATCTTTATTTTGGCAATTTGAGTTGAACATTTCATAACTGGTAATTTTGTTGGTAGATATGATGGTAATTTTTAATAGGTAATAAGCATTGAGTAGTAGTAAATTCTGTGGTGTAATGCAATAAAATGAGTTTGTGCATATATGGAGAAAGAAGCTTTTAATTATTCCTCTTACCATTTCTCTCCTAATGTCAAAAATATTTTTCTTGAGTATTTTACTTTTCCCTTTTTCATCTTTTGTTGGTTGTTTCCAAACCCAGAAGAATCATAATTGTGTCAGATTTTGATAGCTGAACTATGCAACATAATCTGTTAATTATCAACAGCTATCGAAATGTTCGGAAATGGCATAAAAAGTTAGGGAAGTACTTGAGTTAAAAGTCTGGTCTCAAGCATGCTTACTATCTATCTATCTATCTATCTATCTATATATATATATATATATTAATTTTTCTTCTAGCAGAGACAAAATATTTATGTTTAGCTTTTCTGTTACCATAAGAAAAGTGGTCTCTCAAATATTTTTTTCATGGTGTGCAATTTATGTTAACATTTGATGTAATATTTGCATCTAATGACATGTTGTAGATACCATCTGAGGTTACTGCTGCCTTGGAGCCTATTAAGGACAATGATGAAGCTGTCAAAGCCTATGGAATTCACCTTGGAACGGAAATGTGCAAGAAGATTTTAGCTCATGGGATTAAGACATTGCATGTTTATACACTGAACATGGAGAAATCAGCATTGGCTATATTAATGGTAATTTATTTATTTATTTATATCCTTATCTATTTTGGCTTGAGAATGTGCAATCTTGTTTTCATGGTAGCTTCTGTGATCTAAGTTTGGCCTTACTATGGACTTGCCTTGGCAGAATCTTGGGTTAATTGAAGAATCCAAAATATCAAGGCCCTTCCCATGGAGACGCCCGACAAATGTCTTCCGTGTTAAAGAGGATGTTCGCCCAATATTTTGGTATGCAGAATCTATGAAAATCTAATATCTCTGTCTACAATTTAATTATTGATCTGGGTTGCCTCATTATAATTATATGAAAGTGTGTACATCTTTCTGAAATATCTATTCTTTTTGGATCAATGATTATAGGGCTAATCGTCCTAGAAGTTATATATCAAGGACCATAGGATGGGACCAATATCCACATGGACGATGGAGTGATTCTTGTAATCCATCATATGGAGGATTAACCGACTATCAGGTAGACTTATGGCTTCTCTTTTTAGACTTACTAAAAAGGTTCATCAAGTTCCAAGTCTCTTTGTTTAAGAGATATTTTTTGTGGTTATATTTTCTTTGGAATATAATCTGACATGTTTAATGGCTTGCCATGTTCTTCTTTCAAAATAAAAACTAAAAAAGAAAAATGAAAATTGTGCATCAGATGATTTGACTTCACATACTGCTTGTGTTTGGGCCTGTCAAAATATAAAGGTTTTTTCCACCTGCATTGCCACTGTTCACTATGAAAAAAATGTGAGAGCATAGAAAACGGAAAAAGAAAGTTGATATGGAAGAAAGAAATAGAAATGACCAAGTTCCCAAAGAATGTGAATGCCTAATGTAATTTTGCTCTATATATTAAAATACCTCTTAGTTTTTGCACTACTTTGGTTTATCATAGAATATAACAAAACATTAATTGTCATACAATTACAAAAAAGCAAGGGGATTGTCTCTCTCCTTGTTTTAGCAATGGAGGCCTTGAGTTGCTTCATATTGAAGGTGGTGGGTGGTTACAGCCAAGGCATTAAGGGATTTTGGTTGGGTTTGGTTTAGGTGTGTGAGGGGAGAACGAATCATGAGTTGGAGATTTCACATCTGCATTTTGATGATGATCTACCATTGTTTTATGATTCAAATGCCAACTTAGCATTGTAAAGGGGGACTTATGCTCAAGAAGAGGACCCTCTGTAGCTTGCTGGTGTAGTTAATTCCTCTCTGATGTCAATCTCAAATCAAGCTATGTTATAGCAGCTTCTAAGAGATCTTTTCTAGGAACATGGTTGCTGTGATAGGAAAGTGCATTTAAGCAACTGTTTGTTCTGCCAAGGACAAAGGTGGTTTAGGCATCCAAAGTTTAGTAATCATAAATAAATTTTCTTAGGGAGTTGGCTGTGGAGATTTGCTGTTGATGGAGTTGGGTTGTGGATGAAGGTCATTGTGGGGAAAGTTGGTAAGGGACATGGTGTTGGGTCTTTGGAAAACTATTAGAGAAGTTCATAATGCTTTTCTCTCTTTGGTTCTGATTTTTATGGGATGGGCTTGAAGTAAAAAACAGTATCATATGTGGTGAGGAAATATTTCTCATAGGAAACATTTCTAGATCTATTCTCCATTGGAATGAATCATGAAACTATGGTGGCAGACTACTGGAAAGTGTCATTGGAGCTCAACCTTCATTAGAAGCTCCCATGATTAGGAATAAGAGATGGTGTAAATGTTCCTGACTTGTGGTGCTGCTTGTTGGTGGGAAATATGTAGCATGTAAGATATATAAAGATGGTTGCCTTTTGGTGAAATCCTTGTGGAAGACTCTATGTCCAAATCTTAGCATCCCTTTCTCACCAATGATTTGGGTGTCACTCAGGCCTTCCGAAATTGGTTTCTTTGCCTCAGAAGCTATTTGAGAGATGATACTCGCTTGGGACTAGCTTAGGAGAAGGTTTATTATTCTAGAAAATTGGTGTTGCTTATGCAAAAGGACAATGGATCAAACTATCGGTTGCTTAGGCATTGTGGAGGCTTGAAGGTTGTGATCTCTATTGTTCCCATTTTCCAGTATTCTTTGGCCACTGCCTAAGTCAATCAAGGAAACTTTGATTAATTTGCAAGGTAGGTTGGTTTTTAATGTGAAGAGAAACATATAGAATGTAGTTCCACTTGCTTATTTTGGTTTTCATGGAAGAAATGAAATAGATGAATCTTTAATGATTTAGAGCAGTTTGATTTGCAACTGAAAATCTGCTTATTTTAGATTTGCAATGGAAAAATCTGCTTGTGAAATCTCTGTTTGTGTGTTGAACTCCCTTTTACTGGGAACCTATTAGTTTTATCTCTTATTTGCCTATGAAAAAGAAAGTACAATTACAAGAAATACCTTAAAAACTTTAATGGTTTTTGTCAACAATTCCTTGATGCTTTAATAATAAAATTGTGTGCTTTTGTGTGTGTGTTTCATAGAATCCTAGGAATAAGCAATCCATTGAAAATAAGAATAAAGGCAAGAAGAATGAGTTATCCTTACCTATCAAAAAAGAAAAAAAAGAAAAAAAAGAATAAAAACGAAGAATGAGTTATCCTACAAAACAGGGAAAAAAAAAATGTACAGTTAAGAAGGGGTATGTGTTTGTCCGAGTGTAGAATCACAGGAAATAAGTGATTAATTGAAAAAAAAAGAATAGATACTAGAAGAATGAGTTATTCTTCAGGACAAAAAGAAATAGAGCTCATTCAAGAAGCAAAATAGTTACACCGAAACCAATACTTGCATAGATGCCAACCTAAAACTCTAGAACAAAATGTAGTTCAAGGAGGCATAAAATCCCCATGAAACATTGCTAACATCTAAGCTGCCAGTTTAGCTAATGAATTTTCTACCTGGTTGGCTGATCCAGGAAACCAGGAGAAAGAACACCTCATAAACCTTGACATGTCTATAAATTTTCAAATTAGCATATCCTTCTTCCATGGACCTCTCTTAGGCTTAGAAACCAATTTGAGAATGATTGCTGAGTCCCATTCCATTAGCAGATTATTAGTCTCTCGCAAAGTCACTACCAACAACCCTTCTGATAGAGCTAAAATCTTTGCTTCACTATCTAGCCTTGAATTGACTGGTCTAGAAAAATGTGTGCTTTAAGTAACCTTCAATTTTTTATTTATGTTATGGACAAATCTCATTTAATACAAAGGATATATTTTTAAAAGTTCTGTAAAACCCCTAAAAGCCTGTAGAAGAATACTAAAATTCTTTTTAATTAATCATCTGCCCATCGGGTTTTCATTGTTTTGATTATGCTAATAATTCAACCTACTTGGTGTTGAGTACAATTTGCTGCTTGTTCAACGTTTTTTCATCCGGTTTCACTACAGGGCAATGCCCTAAGACTTGTAATTGAATGGTTTGGATTTTCCAAATGGTGCAAGTTTTGCCTAGATGGCTGATCAATGGATGGTAAAGTAAATGGATTAGTGGCATTATATGGAGTTTGGCCTTGTTGGGTTCACTTGTCAAGGCTCTTGATTCTTCTTGAGTACTTGTCTTTTATTTTATTCTATTCTTGGGATGAATGAAATAAAATTCACAAAGAGGAGGGAGGATGATGTCTCATGAGAGATGAGGGGAAATATGCAAAATTTGTGGTTGGGTAGGTTTTAAGAGAGATGGGGGTTCATATGGAAGGGTTTTCAAAGAGTACAAATAAGGAGTGGGTAATTTCTTAACATTTGTTCACTCTACAATCGGAGGTGGTGAGAGAATAAGATTTTTTTCCTGTTTTTGGTGTGGCGAATCTCCATAGGATTGGTATCTGATCTGTTATATCGTTAGTAGACAATAAAGACAGAATTGCAGGCTATTGGGATTGATCCGTAACAGGGGCCACTGGAATCCAGTTCTATGATTGGAAGTTGGATATGGTGGAGTCTCTATTAGATGTTTCTTCATGCACTCTAAATTGTGTTGCAGAGTTATACTATCCTAAGTGTTACTGGGAATGGGGTAAGACTAGGAGGCATAAGTAATTTGTGTTTGTTTGATATTGCTGTAAACTATTTGGGATACTGTGTTGAAGCAGAGGGCTAAAATGCATTAAGAGGCACCCTTTTTTTATTTTTTTCAATTATCCTGATATTTGATTGGGATATGCTTTTCTGGCTGCCAAATAGAACTCTATATATATATATATATATATATATTCTTCAAATTTAATTTTTTTAAATCAACTGTAGTAACTAGTAACCACAAGCTTGTTTAAATGACATCCCTCAAATAATTTTTGTTAAAAGTTCAAATCATTTTTTCAGTTGAAAATTCTCTCCTTTTTGTTGATATCTTTCTTATTAATAGTGGTCTTATGTGACCTAAATTTGATTCTCTTAACAGTTTATGAGACCACGTGCTCGTGACAAGAAACTTCAAGACGAATGGGTTGTGCCCTTGAAAAGCATTGAAGATGTTCAAGAGGTGCGGTTTCCAACTTATAATTTATTCTCTTTATTTTTGAAAGACAATTAAATATAGTTTCACACATAAAATGTGCCTGTTTTGGAATTGTTGAATATCAGAGATTTATAAAGTTCTGCCTTGGAAAACTGAAAAGTAGTCCCTGGTCAGAATTAGATGGGCTTCAGCCAGAGTCAAAGATCATCAATGAACTTCTGGGCAACATCAATTCAAAGGGTTTCCTCACCATCAATAGCCAACCTGCAGTTAATGGGGAAAAATCTGACTCCCTGTCTGTTGGTAAGTGCAGGCTGTCCCATATGCATGCCCTCTAACTTATATTCTTGTAAAAAGTTATTTTTTATGAAAATTTGTGTTTATTATTTTCCTTCTACAGTGGAAAATGCCAAAATTTGTGATGATATACATCTTGCAAAGTTTTACATTAACTAAGAGAAGATACAAATTTCTGAGAATATGGCAACAAATGGCTTAGTTCTCCATTCTATAGAGTAGTTTGAAGAACATGCCTTCAGTTCATGATTGTTATGTTCCTTGTATGGTATGTCAGGCTTGTCAAGATAATCGAGTGAAAAATTCTGTGTTAGAACATGATTCTAAGTGATGACACTAACTACAGAATTTTGCTTTACTAATTTCTTGGCATAACTGATATGGATTGCAGGATGGGGTGGGCCAGGTGGGTATGTTTATCAGAAGGCCTATCTGGAGTTCTTCTGCTCAAGGGAAAAGCTGAATGCTCTTGTTGACAAATGCAAGGGTCACCCATCTCTGACATACATGGCTGTGAACAAAGAAGGGACCTGGATGTCTAATGTTGGCCCAGGTGAGGTGAATGCGGTGACATGGGGAGTATTCCCAGCAAGGGAGATCATCCAACCTACTGTTGTGGATCCTTCCAGCTTTATGGTGTGGAAGGACGAGGCATTTGAAATCTGGTCAAGAGGATGGGCTCTCTTATACCCAGAGGATGACCCATCCAGAAAATTGCTTGAAGAGGTTGGTTCTCGGGTTTTTTCTTATTTGTTTTATACTCTCTAGTCTCTGCCAAGGATGGAGTTCTCTAATGGTGAACAATATGGCACTCTCGTTATTTTACAGGTACAGAACAGCCATTTCTTGGTCAGCCTGGTGGATAATGATTACATCAACGGCGATTTGTTTGCCATTTTTATGGAGTTGTTCTGAGACATGCACACTCCTCCCTCTCCCTTTGAGGCTTGCTAAAGACATTGAAGTTGATTCTGTGTCTCAAGTTGGATTAGAATTTCATTTCCATGGGAATAACTTGAATCATAATTCTATAATCTTACTATTATGTAATAATTGTTATTCATTGAGCTTTGTATCCCCCCACCTCATGCTGCAAAATGCATTTGAAGTGGGAGCTGATTTACAGAAGCAATTGCATACTGCTGTATTATGCAGTAGCGTAATTCTTACAGAGATATTTCTGGTCCAAGAATCCCATAATGAATGGTTATGATTTTCCCTATGTTTGGTTGTCTGAGAATTTTACAAAAGAAACACAAGGAAAATAAAAAATAAATTTATTTAACGTTGATTAACTATTTTTTCTTAAAACTTATTTTATTTTTCTTTTTTTATATCAAATTAGATAATTACCAATTGTATAAATTTTAAATTAATTTTGACTATGTTTGATGATAAACTAAATATAAGAAAATTAATTTTCTTACATTGCGTTTATTTTCCAAAAAATTTTATGTTTAGTTCTCGGAAAGTATTAAGAAAAAAAAAATACTAAGTAAAATGATTACTTTCTGTTTGGTTTTATTATGAAAAGTATCAAAGAAAATTAAATATAATTAAGATTAGTTAGAAATTTATATATTTTAAAATCATTTAATCTTTATATAATTGAAGAAAATAAGTAAAATGAGTTTAAAAAAACATAAAAATAATTTATTGACTTTGAATCTATTTTTATTTTTCTTCACTTTTTCTTTCCTTTCACTTTTCCTTCTTATTTTCTTTCCTTTACTTTTGCCTCAAATTTTTAGGGAACCAAACATAGTTTAAGGAAAAAAGAGAGAGAGAGAGAGAAATAAAAATAAAAAAAATAAAAGAAAATAGAAAGGGACTTAAATTGGACAAAATATTTTTCAACACATTTTTATCCTTCCTTAATTATAGGTCCTTCGACATTAATGCATATTCTATACTTCCCTAATTACTTAAGAAAAATGGAGAATTGTGTTTTGGGGTTAAGTTGGGCCTGATAATTAGCCCAAGGTCTTCCTATTACCCATATTTAAACTCAAAGCCCAAAGAAAGAGTAAAAATTGAAATGAAGGATATTCCCTAAAATACCTGTGGACCTCGTATTTCGGCTCATGCGTTTCCCACTCGATGGCGAGCTCGATTTTTAATTTGAAAAATTGATTTTATTGATTAGGAAAAATGACTTGGAGTCGCCACTTA
The DNA here is from genome assembly GCF_004353265.1 of Vitis riparia. Classification (NCBI taxonomy): domain Eukaryota; kingdom Viridiplantae; phylum Streptophyta; class Magnoliopsida; order Vitales; family Vitaceae; genus Vitis; species Vitis riparia. The sequence goes on from NC_048445.1 coordinate 21,644,043, forward strand.
TTTTTGTTTTATTTTTAAAGGGTAAACAAAATAAGAAAGAAAAACCCTAAGTGTGACTCCTTATTTTGGAAAAGGCGGTCTGCGAAAAACCGGATCGGGTTCGGGGGTCAGGTTACTTATCGGGAAGGTACGGTACAGACCGTAGCACCCCTTTAAGTCCCTAAAGTCGGGTCTCTACTAATAAAATGAAGCAATCATGGCAATTGATGAGGAAATCAATGAATACTCAGAGTGATCATGCACACGTGAGAATCTAAACATGCATACCGAAAATGACCAGAGCGGATGTGGATGCGTACCTGGGCAGTGATCCACCATGCGCTATCAATAGAGGGGTTAGTACACAATTTAGGAATAATTTCGAGCATGTCATAGAGCAGGATAAATCAATCATGTATCATAATCAAATCGATCTATCTGTCAATCAATCGATCAATCACATATGTGGGGCCCCCACCAAAACCCGTTTATTTAGCATGACTTAATGTCACAGATTCCATTATTCTGGAATTATGAAGAATTCGTTCACGCTTATTAAAATCAAGAGGAGCGGAAAATCGTTTGAAAACCAGAGCGGAATTAAAACTATTTGAGAGAAAATTACTTTTGAAATTTAACTAAAAAAATTGGAATCTTGAATATCACTAGAAAATTTGGAGTTTTGGAGTTCATTTGAAGATCAGACTTTCAGAAACTAAATGTGAGAATGAGAATTTTTAGAAATTAAATTTGAGCGAGATTGGAAACTTGAAAACGATTTGAGAGTTCGGGATTTTAAATGAGAGGATGAGTGGATGAGTGAATAAGTAAAAGAAATGGAATAACAACGATGGCGAAATAATAAAGATTAGATAAATAATTACGAAAGATGGATTTTTAGAGACTTGAATATGTGAATTTAGAGTTTGAAAACTTAAGAATTTATTTGGAGATGAGATCTTTGGTATATGAATAACTGAATAAGTAAGTGGATGGGATAACATTAATAACGAGAATAATCATCGAACGTCGATATTTGGACGGTGGAGCTTTTGAGGTTGGAAATTAGATTTGGAAGTCGGGTTCTGATGAATTGAACTTTAATGATTGAAATAAATAGATAAATATGGAATAATAATGCTAATTAACGGAAATAACATTTAAACGAACAAAAAAATGAATAGTGGAATTTTTGAGATTGAATATTAAATTGGGAAGTCAAATTTTTGAATAACTGAACTTGAATTATTTGAATTCTTAAATGAAATAATGAAATAAATATGGAATAATAATAAATAATATTTGAACGGATGAAAGTGAATGGTAAAATTTTTGAGATTGAATATTAAATTGGGAAGTCAAATTTTTGAATAACTGGATTTGAATTATTGGAATTTTTAAATGAAATAATTAAATAAATATAGAATAATAACAAAAATAATAATAATAAATAATAATAATGACTAAATAAACAAGTGTAAAAAAATTGGAATTGGGGATTAGAATTTGAAATCCGGAACTTGGAGGAATTATTTAAATGGGTACACGGTAAACTAGAAACACATATAATAATAATAAATAAATAAAACCCATGTCTCATAAGCTAACACTTGGACCATCAAGTGACCTGGGTTGTTTTTTTTCTATTGCTACCTGAGAACATTTCCTTGGCTTGCACGTGGCCATTGACTCTTTTTAATAAATTAAATAATCTTTCCCCTCCACATTCTCCTCCATGCTTGTGCACCTCAATGTTCAGACATTCAACTGATGCACTCCCTTCTGCAGGCCCAGTAAAACGTCTAGAAATTCAAGCTCAAATATTCAGATTTTTTTTTTCTTTTTTTTAAAAAAACTTTCTAACACACCCTGCAGTCCATGCGCGCAAGCCCATTCCCACCCCAAACTTCCCACTTCCTGATCTCTTTGAGCCTTCCCTAAAACCCACTGAACACGACTCTCACCCTTCACCTCCGAGTCGGCTGCAGCGGTAGAGCACTAGACGACGCCGTGCTCTTCGAAATGGCCTTGAACCCGATCTCCGGCGGACCATCCCGCGACCCCGCTGTTTGGTTTGCGGGAAAGGAAGAGAGCCCAAAACAGTTTTCCAGCGAGAGAAAGTATAGTAGAGAGAGAAAGGTGGAGGAGAGTGCACAAGGATGACAGTCATGCATGAAAAGAGAAAAAACATATTGCTAAATCAAGCCTCCTTTCACGGAAACCACTAAGCTGAATACAGGTGGAAAGAAAAACTCGAGTCTATCCCAAGCAAAAGTGCGAACAGTGATCTTAGACACCTCGTAATGGACGTGATGAAGTGAACCTCACCAGTTTTTCTTTCAAAAAACCAATCAAGGAAACAGAGTAACCAAGCCAAAAATGAAAAAAACCTCCAAGAATATGGAAATACAGGGTTAACAGAGAACGTACCTCGGGTCCCTCCTTGGTCTCGGTTCCTTGCCTTTCTCAGCTTGCTCCTGGCATCAAAAACCCTCCCATCTCTCTCACCCACTCTCATGTGGCTTCCATCAGCAGGCATGGCCCCTCTGAAATTATGGCCATCCCTCTCCTCTGCCACCTGCAGCTGGTCCCCCCTTTGTTTAAAAGAGAAAATGCCCTCCGAAGAGGGAAAACTCTCCTCCCGGACCCCCACCATAAAAGGGGTCTACAATACCTTTGGCTATTAAATAGAAAAGCCATACATTTTTCTCATTTGTTTTCCCACTCTTTCACCTTCTCTCACCTATTTATTAATGAGGCCAAGTTGAATGATTTCCCAATCATTTTTTTTTTTCTAACAAATTGAACATGAGAAATAAATGATTAAAAATTATTATTGCCAAATACATTTTGATGTAAATAACTTTTAAATACCTCATCAAATATTATTCTTTTTTTTTTTAAACTTACATAATATATAATAAATATTTTTTTAAATACCTTGAAAACTTACATAATATATAATAAATATTATTATTTATTTCAAACTTACATTATTTCTCATATATATTAAACACCTCATAAAATATTAAGATTCTTTGTTTGTTCTAACTTGTAAATTAGACATCATCAATTTTTTTTTATAGAATATATAATAAATATTTTTTAAATACCTTAGCTAATATATATTTTTTTCTTACTTACAAAATAATAAATATATGTAGACCCCTCTTTTGGACAGAAGGGTAGAGGTATTCTTTATAAAGGGGAATAAGAGACCAACAGTTGGAGGAATATTATGCAAAAGGTGGTTTTTTCTCTTTTTGGGTTGGTTAGGGAGAGAGAAGGTAGGCAAATGGTAGGGCGACACATAGAAAGGATATTCTGTAGGCTATTGGTAGCTTGAGAGGAAAGAAAGAGGGGGAGATGAGTTGAGTATGGTAGAGGAGTTTTTTGAGATTCAAGGGTTTGAGTGAGAACTGAGAAAATGTGTGAAATAGAGAGAGTGAATTGGTAGAGAGGGGATTTCAGCTTCAGTGAAGGCCATTCTAGAGAGAGTCAGAGAGAAAAAGGGGGGCGTTTGGAACAACAAAGACAAGAAGAGAAAGAGAGTAGCAAAAGAGAAGAAGTAGAGAAGTAGCTCGTCGTTCTTTTTCTTGCCCGAGTATGATTACAACATATTTTACATTTTCCCATTTTAGAATATTCTCTCCCGCTTCCAGCTAATTTTGGGTTCATCTTGATGCTTGAATGTGGACTTTAGATATTGTGCATATTTGTAAAATCTAAGACCGATTTTTATGCATTTTTGTGTGGTTCTAGTCTGACTCTTTTAGCTATGTTTATGAATAACTTGTGCATATCTCTGCTCACGAATAACTTGAATATGAATCCATCACTTACTTTGATTGTTAAAGATCATGCTCTTGCTTCCTTTTGATTCCACCTATATCAAGCCCATTGACACTTACGAAATGGAGCTAGGTTTAACCGTTTTTTTTTCTTGTTTTTGTATGCTTTGTTTCTATTTTTACTCTCTTCTCTGATTATGTTTTTGCGTGCTTGGGGGTGTTGAGTATCTCATTGGGGATGACCATCTTGTTTGGGGGGCTTCTAAGAGAGCCTTATGCGAGCCACTTTGCATACAGTTGGAAATTTCAGGGTGCTTGTAAAACCATGTGAACCACTGCAATGGAGATGGATTTAGAAGGTGAAGAAAATGATGGTCATTAGTGTCGGGTTGGTTTAATAGATTCAGCTGCAAAAGGCATTGGTAATGCACCATGGTCTTTGAGATTCAACATCATTTAGCTCCACTGGTACGTGTGATTCGTCCCCAATTGGTGTACCTTTGATTCAGTCCTCAGACGGGAGTTATCAACAAAATTTATAAACCTAATTCACCATATACTAGGGTAGCATAGCTAGCATAGCATAGTGGTTCTAGGATCGTCCACAGAGATGGGTTTTCATTTCACACCTGATATTAATTTAAAGAATTGGATTGGTGCTTTTTCTTTTACAAGTTAGCTTTAAAAGAAAACATAATCTTTGGTTGAAAAAGGTTGGTTTTAAGCTAACCAAAAATAGTAATTGATTTTAATTACAAAGAAAAGGTTTCTTGGATTTTCAGGTCACTAGGTTTAGGCTCCTTATACAAAAGGAAAGATTCCGGATCTTTTCCTCGCATTGGGGATTTAACCTATAGTTATCCTCCCAACTGGTGTGTTACAGCTGCTTCCCATTAATGGTTTCAACGCTAAATCCCTCTCACTGATGCATCTTGCAATGACTCGTACCTCTCACCTAGCATTTTCTATTCAAGGTGATCCTTAACCTTGGATTACCCTTCAAAAGCTCGCAAGAGCTAACTAATGGATGTCTCCAGGGAGTCTAAAAGCTTACCAAGTGTTGGCTATTCTAAGTAATCCTACCTTTAAACCACCTCCCAGAGGCTTGCAAGAGATAACTAATGGATTTCTATGGATTGAGTCTGAAAAGTTTACCAAGTGTTGGCCCAGGCGATTATAAGGGATTTTAAGTTAACTAAAAATATAAAAACCATTACCGAGTCACAACTTCCTCTTCATTAAAAACCGAAACAAGGAAAACTTCCACTTTTGTATTCGGGTCCTTTACCTAGCTTCCTTCCGTCCAATAAACAAAAAGTCTAACCACTCATCCTTTGAGAAAACATCCTCAGAGGTTGTTTGGCTAGAAAGAAAAATACAATCAAGTGAGTAGGTAAGGCAGAGCAAAGCTCTGTATATTTCTTACTAAAAAATGTACAAGTGATCTCCAAGAATGTCTTCCGAGATTCTGAGATGATATTACAAAGAGATATCTTAAGATATATATAGAGAGATATTTTCAACCCCTCAATTAGATATCCTAAATATCTAAAAAGATCTTCAGTTGATTACAAGGAGAGAATAGATAATTATACAAAATATCTTGAGGTAAAAATCTAACGGAGTCGGTGCAAAAATATCTGAAGATTACATGAAGATTTCGCAATTGAGATATGGAGCTGCGAAAATTTCGCAAGAGGAAAAGGAGATGCGAAAATTTTGCAAGTGTTAAAAAGTGGCTGCGAAATTTCCTTCTGTCTTGCGAAAATTTCGCAAGTGGTTGCGAAATTCTTCAGTGTTAGATTCTTTCTCTGATTCTCTTCCTTGCACACTTGATTGATTTGGAAAAGGCTTTGAAGCTCTCCAAAACTTGGATTCTTCATGTAATTTAGCTTCAATCTTGCTTTGTCATGGATTATACCAAGTTCTCCCTCATTCTTGGCTTGTTTTAATGATAAAAAAGCTATCAAAAACATCCAAACTTGCCAAAAACTGATTAGCAACACTTGTAAGGGTCCTTAATGTGCCAATTGAGTTAAAAGGTAATAAATACTACTCAAAAGTGTTTAAAAGAGTTTATAAGAAGCTATAAAAGAGCACTTTTTGAGTAGTAATCACTCTCCCCAACTGACATATTGCTAGTCCCTTAGCAATGAAGGAGAGAAAAACAAAAATAAAAACAGTAAAATAATTTACAAAATCATGTTGATCACTCCAAAAAATCATAAGTGGCATGATTGTAAAGCATACTCTCACATGGAACATTAAAGAAGCAAAACTCATCCTTTAATAAGAGGATATAAAAAATCTTACCTGATCATAATTCATACAGAGTAGGCATTATACAAATTTAAGCAATGAGAGGATTTCCACTCTCCTAGGCTCAATCATTACTCTTCCACAAAGATCTATGTTTTAAGCTTATTAGTTTCCGAATATAGTACTCTGAACTAATCTCTCTCTCTCTCTCTCTCTCTCTCTCTCTCCCCCCCCCCCCCCCCCCCCCCCCAACCTAGTTCTTTCTCAGACTTTAGCAAACTGACGACTTCCAATAGGCTAAGAACGCACCTATTTTATTTCACAATTTTTTTCTTGTAGGCATGCAATGCTTAAGGTATTGTTTTCTAAAGTGTCCATGTAACGGGGATCCATTGATGACTCCCAACCAATAAAGGTTTAGGGCATCAAGCTTTAAGGATCTTTTGACCACTAACTCCTTGGATTATGCCCTAAACTTTTGAGATTGGAATTGAATACCCAAGCACCTACAATATGTTTGTAACGACCTGCACCCAACCATGTAGATATTGTCCCCTTGGGCCCAAAGCGGACAATATCTACATGGTTGGGTGCGAGTCATTACAAATGGTATCAGAGCTGATCCCCGACCCCGGTGTGGGGGTTTGCTTGGCTCCGTAAGGGGTGTTGGTTTGTTTGACCCTGCAATCCCGTGGGACACAACAAGGACGTTGTGTCTGCATGGGGGGGGGGGGGGGGGGGTGTTTGTGATGTCCCACATCGGATAGGGGAGAATGTTCTTGGCGCTATATATGTAGAGGCTCCTCTTAACCAAGTAGACGCGTTTTAAAGCTGTGAGGGCCCCCTTGGGCCCAAAGCGGACAATATCTACACAGTTGGGAGTAGGCCGTTACAAATGGTATCAGAGCCAATCCCCGACCTCGGTGTGGGGGTTTGTTGGCCTCGTAAGGGGTGTTTGTTTGTTTGGCCCCGCAATCCCATGGGTCACAACGAGGACGTTGTGTCCGCATGAGGGGGTGTTTGTGATGTCCCACATAAGATAGGGGAAAATGTTCCTGGCGCTATATATGTAGAGACTCCTCTTAACCAAGTAGACGCGTTTTAAAGCCGTGAGGGCCCCCTTGGGCCCAAAGCGGACATATCTACATGGTTGGGTGTGGGTCGTTACAAATGGTATCAGAGCTGATCCCCGACCCCGGTGTGGGGGTTTGTTTGGCTCCGTAAGGGTGTTTGTCTGTTTGGTCCCACAATCTCATGGGACACAACGAAGACGTTGTGTCTGCATGGGGGGGTATTTGTGATGTCCCACATCGGCTAGGGGAACAAGTTCCTGGCGCTATATATGTAGAGGCTCCTCTTAATCAAGTAGACGCGTTTTAAAGCCATGAGGGTCCATTTGGGCCTAAAGCGGACAATATCTACACAGTTGGGAGTAGGCCGTTACAAATGGTATCCCAATGGGGCCCTCACGGCTTTAAAGCGCGTCTACTTGGTTAAGAGGAGTCTCTACATATATAGCGCCAGGAACATTTTCCCCTATCTTATGTGGGACATCACAAACACCCCCTCATGCGGACACAACGTCCTCGTTGTGACCCATGGGATTGCGGGGCCAAACAAACAAACACCCCTTACGAGGCCAACAAACCCCCACACCGAGGTCGGGGATTGGCTCTGATACCATTTGTAACGGCCTACTCCCAACTGTGTAGATATTGTCCGCTTTAGGCCCAAATGGACCCTCATGGCTTTAAAACGCGTCTACTTGATTAAGAGGAGCCTCTACATATATAGCGCCAGGAACTTGTTCCCCTAGCCGATGTGGGACATCACAAATACCCCCCCATGCAGACACAACGTCTTCGTTGTGTCCCATGGGATTGCGGGGCCAAACAGACAAACACCCTTACGGAGCCAAACAAACCCCCACACCGGGGTCGGGGATCGACTCTGATACCATTTGTAACGACCCACACCCAACCATGTAGATATTGTCCGCTTTGGGCCCAATGGGGCTCTCACGGCTTTAAAACGCGTCTACTTGGTTAAGAGGAGTCTCTACATATATAGCGCCAGAAACTTACTCCCCTATTCGATGTGGGACATCACAAATACCCCCCATGCAGACACAACGTCCTCATTGTGTCCCATGGGATTGCGGGGCCAAACAGATAAACACCCCTTATGGAGCCGAACAAACCCCCACACCGGGGTCGGGGATCGGCTCTGATACCATTTGAAACGACCCGCATCCAACCATGTAGATATTGTTCGCTTTGAGCCCAAGGGGGCCCTCATGGCTTTAAAACGCATCTACTTGGTTAAGAAGAGTCTCTACATATATAGCGCTAGGAACGTGCTCCCCTATCCGATGTGGGACATCACAAATACCCCCCATGCAGACACAACGTCTTCGTTGTGTCCCATGGGATTGCGGGGCCAAAAAGACAAACACCCTTACGGAGCCAAACAAACCCCCACACCGGGGTCGGGGATCGGCTCTGATACCATTTGTAACGACCCGCACCCAACCATGTAGATATTGTCCGCTTTGGGCCCAAGGGGGCCCTCACGGCTTTAAAACGCGTCTACTTGGTTAAGAGGAGTCTCTACATATATAGCGCCAGGAACATTTTCCCCTATCCGATGTGGGACATCACAAACACCCCCTCATGCGGACACAACGTCCTCGTTGTGACCCATGGGATTGCGGGGTCAAACAGACAAACATCCCTTACGAGGCCAACAAACCCCCACACCGAGGTCGGGGATCGGCTCTGATACCATTTGTAACGGCCTACTCCCAACTGTGTAGATATTGTCCCCTTGGGCCCAAAGCGGACAATATCTACATGGTTGGGTGCGGGTCGTTACAATGTTAAACTCCACCTTTTTACCCTTGTAATGAGCATTGAGGTCGGTGACTCCCAACCAATAAAGGCTCAAGGCATCGGGCTTTAAAGATTTTCACTATATATTCCTCAGACCTTGCTCGGGTTTCAAAGCAAGTATAACACTTTATTCTTTTTTTTTTTTTTCAAAAGCTCACTGGCCTTTTATTAGGTGTCTCAACACTATTAAAATGAGGTCAAAGGTACCAAGTCTACATTTTCCTAAGTTCAGGAGGTGAGATAGTTTTTCATCTTATAATCAGAACCTAATGTGTATAGTGTGTGGTAAGATTAAAGTGGAAGAAATAAGGTTGAATTCAATAGGAGTTTCAATAATTCATCAACTTTAGTAAGCATAATACAAACTCTAATATTTAAATAAAAAAGTAAGAATTCAATTTCTCCCATTTCATTTTGAGAATTTTTCCTTAATAACCATGGAAAGTAGAGTAAAAACTTTTAAAATTAAGAAAAATTTTAAAATTAAGCAAAAAGTACTAAATTAACAAAATAACTTAGCATTATTAACAACTTCCTTCCTTTACTCTCCCCCCAACCAAGGTCAAATTGCCCTCAATGTGGCAAGAACGTAAATAAAGGGAGGAAGTGGTACCTCCTGAGTGACATGGAGTCTGAGTCGTGTAGGAGAAACCACATGATTAAAAAAAAACAAAAGATTAATGAGTAAGGGAGATAGAAAAGAAAATGCCAAGTATAAACCAAAATGATATGTATATATTACTTTGAGAAAGTACAATGAAATGATCATGTAAGACATCCAATCCCAGAATATAAAATATCAACACAAGTAATAATGTTTACTAATATACTAAGTAAATACAAAATAAAGAAATGATCAAGGAACAGGGTTTTCTGGTGGAGATGATGGTTTTGTGGCTGCCTCGTGAGTGGCCTGGGACGGGACATCAGCTTTGATGGTCCCGGAATGTCAGTTTGAGGTAGTGTCAGATGCTGCTACATCTAACAAAGGATAGCAATATGTTGGTCCTACTGAGCACGTTTGTCTCTCATCTTCCGGAATAAATCATTGTGCGTAGCGGTTAGTGTCTTGAACAACTGTATCATGGCACAAAACTCCGTGGCAGTTATGGTCATAGGGGCCTTCGATGTAGGAGGTGCAATTGGTGGAATAGGAGATGTAGCAGGAGGATCAGTAGAGGTGGCCTGAGGCATGGATGGTGTAGCAGGGGTGGGTGGATAAAACTCTGTGGGATGCTCGTCCTGCTGTGCCTGCTCTATCTGTGTTGGCATTGGAGATGTTGGCCTGGGTGAGGCTGCTTGAGGTGCTGATTCCGTTAGATTCTTACCTGCCAGTTGTGTCCATTGGTCGAGAGTGAAATGCTCTTGACAATGGTGGCGGCGCTCAAGATGGGGCTCAGTAGGATAGCCCATATGCTCCAATATATGGCAAAGTAGCCTCGGAAATAGTAATGGGATAGTGTCGGCTCGCTGTAGCTTCTTCCTGTAAACTTTCTCCTTAAAGTATAGGAGAGCGGCCATAATCAGGTGATGTGGCCCAAAATAGAAGCCCTCAGATATCCTGAATAACGCGTCCAAGATGGGTCCTCGCCTCTGCACTGAATGCTGAAGAGGAAAAATGTTGGACCGTAACAATACATCTACCAGGAGCATCCTAGATGGAAGCTCCTTACGTAGAAGGTATGAATCTCCAGAGGTC